>NC_043000.1:157121571-157141571 GCF_006345805.1 Octopus sinensis | reverse complement strand
GCAGACATTTTGTCCGACTCTCTAATGTATCCACTTAATCCTCGAATCATAATTTGAACTAGAAATTCAAGAGGATGCAGCTAAATACACCAAAGGAATTATTCAAATACTCCATAGATTCTGCCATATAAATACCTCAAGGACAGTTGAATGATAAACGTATAAATATTTAACACAGATTTCCCTTTTAGGAATAATATGAAGAGCACAAATGAGATTTATTAACTATTTGTTATTCAAAGAAAAGGACAGCAGATGTGAGAAGAGGGGCTTGGCGGACACCATCTACCCAAATACTTTGTTGGTACTTTATTTTATTGACCTTGGAATTCGGGTGAGGGAATTAGCTGCACAACTTGACAGACATCGTATTTAATCAACTTCAAAAGATGAAAGGCAAAATTGACCACGGATGGTTTTGAACGCAGAACGTAAGGAACGTAACGATTTTGTCAGCTAACCGTCTTTCTGGGAGCTAATAATGGCCTCAAAATTTGAGACAGGGCCAGCATCCTTTAGAGAGGAGGTAAGTTCATTATATCGACTCCGATTTCTTAACTGGTGCTTTATTCTACCGACCGCGAAAAGGGGAAAAATAAAATTGACGTCGGTGGTGTTTGAACTCAAGAGTAAAGAATCGGAAAAATGCAGCTAAGCATTTTGTCCTGCGTGCAAACAACTCTGCCAGCTCACCGCCTCTCTGAGAGTTAATAATCCTCTCTACTACAGGCACAACTGAAATTTTGAGGGAAGCGGGTTAGTCGATTACATCGAACACAGTACTTGACTGGTACTTATTTCATCGACCCCGAAAGGATTAAAGGTAAAGTCGATCTCGGCGGCGTTTGAACACACAGACGGACGTAATACTGTTCAGCATTTTACGACTCTCTCAGCCCGCCGTTTTAATTTCTGAAAATTAATAATCCTTTCTACTAAAAGCACAAGGCGGATAGTTGATTACATCGACCCCAGTGCGTAACTGGTACTTAATTTATCGACCCCGAAAGGATGATAGGTAAAGTCAACCTCGGCGGAATTTGAATTCAGAACGTATATACGGACGTGATACCCGGTATGCTAACGATTCTGTCCGCCCACCGATTTAATTTCTGAGAATTCATAACGACATTTCATTTATAGAGTTCTATATTTAATATCAAAGGTGCTGTAGTCTGAAATTGAATGACGGAATTTCTGCGTGATTGCTCAACCTGTTTTACATCGATGACAACTCAAACCCGAAACACACTCTGCTTTCTTTAAAATCACACTCTACCCTCTATAAAAAAACACTCTACCCTCTTTAAACACACACACACAATTGGATATTATGACTGAAGAAAAGCAACAGAATTTTCCTTTTCATGACTGGAACATTTTGGGATAGAAATGTATTATATGAAGACAGAATAAGAATCTTTCAACAAATTGACAACACAACGACAAAGTAATGCCACAGAAGTATCGTCTCTCCGTTAAATAAGATTAACTCTTATTGAAAAAGTCATGACGTGGTTTCTTCATTTAGTATTCAGACGTTGGCAGATTATTTGACTTGCGTCGATTGGACTTCTATTCAGAGTTGTTGCAATACAACGTGATGTGATTGTGCAAAATGGCAACAGAATACCAAGAATTACTTTGGTTTATATGATATAATATTCAATTTTTCCCCCTCAACATTTATTTTTCCCCCTGTCTGCCGAGAATGGGCGGTAGTGGCACCGCGGTACTTTTTCACAAGAGTCTGGATCTCAATGTAAGGACAATATTCGTAGACCCGGAGGGTAGACTGGTCGTCCTGGATGTCGACGGCAGCAATGGGTGCGCTTTTCGGCTCGTATCAGTTTACGCACCGCCCTTAACAGGTCGGGCGGATTTCTTTCAACGTCTAGAAGTTTTCTTGGGAACGTCTCGTCCTTTACTCTTAGTGGGGGATTGGAATGCTACCTTGGACACGCATGTAGACTACGTGGGTAGAGATAGGAATAGACGGGGATGCAAGTGCCTCAGAGACCTGCTCAGACGCTTTCAACTGTCTGACAGGTTTCGACTAGACCACCCGAATGCGCCAACGTGGACATGGAGCAACCGCATCGGGTCGTCGAGATCGTATCTAGATAGGATACTGTGTAGGACAGTAGATAGAGATAGCATAGGATGTCCACAATTCCACATAGTCAGCTACACGGATCACAAAACTTGTGACATGTACGCTAGACTTAGGTAAGACACTTAGGCAGGGTCCCGGATACTGGAAACTAAACGCGTCTTTCCCATCGAGACAAGTTTTCAGAGACCGGATTAGCACACTAGTAAAGAGGGCTTTGACGGGAGCCATCATCAACAACAAATGGTGGTTTGCCCTCAAGAGAGCAGTAAAAGCAGAAGCGATTAGGTACAGCAAAGCACTAGCCATAGATAGAAATAGAGTAGAGGGTGAGCTAGTTAAGAAGCTAGAAGAGGCAATTAGAAGCGGCATCGCATCCGACGTTTTGGCGGCGAGGTTGGCCCTCGACCAACACTTCAACGCCAAACACGAAGGATGTGCTGTCAGAGCTAGGATGCGTGCTCTAAGGAACGAAGGTGTTGGAGCCGCGAGAGAGGCCCGGGTGGCAGAGGCGCAACAGGGCAACAAAGCCACCATTCGGTCACTGGTAGATGAACAGGGGCGCGAATTGCTCGAGCCAAGTAAAATGTGTGAGGCCTTTCAGCAGCATTTTGCCCGACTGTTCGAACGAGTGGAGGGCAAGAACGTAGGGTGGACTTCAGTGCCTACCTACATAGCCTACCACGACTCTCGACAAGAAAGGCAGGGTGCTGCGAAGGTGCCATCACGGCGGCCGGAAGTGCGGGAAGCGATGGCAGAATGCTCGAGGGACAAATCACCGGGTTTGGATGGTCTACCCTACGAGCTTTACAATTGTATGCCAGACTTGTTTGGAGATCTCTTGGCGGCGGTGTACTGCAACTGGCAGCAAAACGGGAGCATTCCTGGTTTTGTGAGCCGAGGAGCCGTAACACTGCTGAAGAAAGATCTAAACAAGGGAAATGTAATAGATAACTTTAGGCCCATCACTCTGCTTAATGCAGACTTGAAAATTTTGCCAAGGTGCTAGCCAAGAGGTTGGCGCTTGTCATCGAGAAAATGGTCGACAAGGCGCAAACATGCGCCGTGCCAGGCCGGACCATCCATGACAACCTCCATCTGATGCGCTACATCATAGACAGGGTAGTTAACGAACCTGGCATGGGTGGGGCCCTGATCAACTTGGATCAATCAAAAGCCTTTGATAGGGTAGACCATCGATACTTGGAGGCAGTCCTGAGAGCGGCTGGTTTCGGTCCCGTCTTCCGCGGCTGGATAGCTGTGCCTTGTACAGAGGCATCCGTTCGGTAATTCGCGTAAATGGACATCTATCGAGACCTTTCGACATTGCACGTTCGGTCCGTCAGGGATGCCCCCTCTCGGCGCTTCTATACGTATTGACTCTTGAGCCACTACTGCGGAAGCTGGCGACTCTAAGGGGCATCCCGCGAGAATTGGGATGCGGGACGAGCGTGTCTGCATACGCGGACGACGTCACCGTCATAGTGTCTAGCCACGAGCACATCGAGCTGGTCGGCGAGACACTGAAAAACTACGAAGCGGTGACAGGAGCGAAAATCAACCGGGAAAAGTCAGTGGCTTGCGACTAGGCACCTGGAGAAGCAAGCCCATGCCGTCCACCAGCGCCTCCGTCGTAGGACGCTGGACCGACGGCCCGGTTGAGTTGCTCGGGGTCTGGTTTGGTCCGGACCTCCAAGTGGAGAAGAACTGGAACGAGATAACGAGTAGGGTGGTCACTCTCGCCGGCAATGGGCCGAGAGGAAACTGTCCCTAAAAGGTCGAGCGGAGGTGGCGAACACGTACATCGCGTCCGTCATCTACTACCGCCTGACCGTCGTACCTTGTCCCGACCCTACCATCACCAAACTACAACGCATCCTCTTTCGCTTCTTGTGGAAAGGATGCGTCCCGATGGTCAGGCGATCCATTTGCTGTCAACACCCGTTAAAAGGAGGGCTGGGCATGCCGTGGTTGATGATGCGCAGACACGCGCTGAGACTGCGACATCTCTGGCTCTATGTAGACGACGGTGAACAGGTGTGGTCGCCGTTTGTGAGGCACGCTTTCCCGCAGCTCGTCTCCATGACCGAACTGCAGTCGTGGATCAAAAAGAGGCCGAGGAAGGGCGAATGGCACCGCGAGTGTCGCGTTGCTCTCAAGCAACCCTGCGTCCTGGGTCGACCTTAAGTGACTTCAACACAACCAAAGCATTCTATAGGGGTTTAGTGTAGGGGAGGTACGACGACGAGCTCGGGGCGAACCTGGACGTCGACGAGGAGTACCTGACCCGCCTGTTCGGGACGACTTTCGGGCCAGGCCCATGGACAACTTCCAGAGATCCCTGGCCTGGCAGTGCTACCGAGAAGCGCTACCCGTTCGGGATAAGCTCTACAGACACGGCTCGAGAAACACGGGGCCGACCTGCCCGAGATGCGGTCAGAGCGACGAAACCGTTCTGCACGCACTCGTTCAGTGTCCAACAATTTCCGACCTGTGGGCTTATGTCGAACAATGCTGTCACGTGTGGGACGAGTCGGTTATCAGCTGAGTCTATCGTCAATATTGTCACGACCTCCTTCCTTCAAAGGAAGGAAGAGCTATTTCATCATCCTTGTGGCTATGGCGAAAGAATGTATCTGGTGGACGCGTCTGAAAGGATTGGAGACAAACACTTTCTCTCTGGTCATCTCTCATCAACTTCTTCAAGTACCACTTGAAAAGGAAAGTGAGAGTAGAAAGGCAAGTTTTGTCTAGCGAATGTTTTAAAAAAAGATGGGTGAATGTAGCAAGAATGGCACGTATGAATGACGAAGCCACCTTGAGCATAGTCCTATGAACCCAGAAATCGAAAACAGAGAGTTGCTTATTTGCAAAAAAAAAAAAAAAAAAAAAAAAAATGAAATATAAAATGTGACTTCATTGACCGAGGTTACCGTGGTCTTTTCCGCAGGCTTTTCTTTCCACGGGTAAACCTCACCTGTCCTCCCCTTTACACTTCATATTGACATTTCTGTGATAACGATCCCTATTGATCATTTTTCTTTCCTCTCCCCCCCCCCTTTTTTTTTTTTTTTTCTTTTCCTTTTTTTTTTTTTTTAACCCCCCTTATTTTTGTCCCCTTTCTCTCCTTTTACGATCCCTTTTGATCGAACCTCCCCCTTCCTTTTTTTTTTTTTTTTTTTTTAATACCTTCAAAAGAAAAGCTCTACCTTGTAATTTGTTCTATCTGTGTGCAGCCCTGTGTGGCTAATAAAGAAACATATTTATCAAGGGATTGTGTTAAGTATTTATTGTAAAGCATATCCAATACGGCAGGCAATAGCGATTTGCTATTATTCTATTTCCATTAATTGTAGAAGGACAATTTCGTGTTTGCATTGCTAGCTTTGAAATTAATTTAGGCTTCCAAGTAAATCTATCAACATCGCAGGAAAAAATCTAAAGCTGATTATTTTCATTATTTAACTGACGTGACATTTCTCCTCGAAATGACAGCCATGTCAATCAGCTTTTCATTTGAAATTTATTCATAATGTTCATGTGTTGCAACAGCACGAGGAAACATATTTATACAATTCATTGAATTGATACTACAACTCCGTTGAATTGATCACAATATATTACTGGTACTATTTTTTTCCATTGATTTCCGACAGAAAAATGCAAAGTCAGTCCTGTTTGAAAAGACATATAATCAAAAACATTCCATACGTGACCAACATTAAAGAATATATGATTCAATACGCTTGATTTGAGGGAGATTTAGCTGTTATTTCTAGCAGGTTGTACAACCAAGTGGATGCTTCCCAATTGGCTGGTTGATGGGAATTCATATTAGAGTCTTTTACTCTTTTACTCTTTTACTTGTTTCAGTCATTTGACTGCGGCCATGCTGGAGCACCACCTTTAGTCGAGCAAATCGACCACGGGACTTATTCTTTGTAAGCCCAGTGCTTATTCTATCGGTCTCTTTTTGCCGAACCGCTAAGTGACGGGGACGTAAACACACCAGCATCGGTTGTCAAGCGATGGTGGGGGGAAAAACACAGACACACAAACATATACACACACATACATATATATATATACATATATACGACAGGCTTCTTTCAGTTTCCGTCTACCAAATCCACTCACAAGGCATTGGTCGGCCCGAGGCTATAGCAGAAGACACTTGGCCAAGATGTCACGCAGTGGGACTGAACCCGGAACCATGTGGCTGGTAAGCAAGCTACTTACCACACAGCCACTCCTGCGCCTGTAAACAAACAACATAAAAATTTTTACTGACGCTGCGTGAATGAAAGTCAGATTCGACCCTGGTTAGATCTTAGGCACAAAACACTAGGTATAAGAAATTAAGAAACATTTAACCCAATGTTCTAGCATTTCCACCATTCCATCATGATTGCGTTGTAATGATTGTACTCAGAAGAAATAATGACCATGGCCGTTATTGTCTCTTCCACTCTGGGGACATTGGTATGATTGATGTTCATTCAGCTTTAAATGTCTGGAAATCAACATATGCTGATCAGGAAAGGAGACTCTAAAAGACTGAGTTTCGGAGATGAAAAGGAATAAAGGGAAGAGCTTCCGAAAAGGCAGGATATAGCTACTAGGGCGCCAGTAGGAGAAGAGACAGGCGTGTCAATTTGACCTAGCTGGAGTAGGGTGGCATTTACCTAGAAGAATAGAGCCTATTGTAGTAACGTTAGAATAGCCAATGAATGAGACAGCACATTTTATAGGCCAGATGTTTTTGCAGTTATGCTGTTAAATTGAATAAATTACTAGGTTTGATGATAGTTTAGCATAATCGTTAGAGCCTGTTCCGGTATTCTGAGTTCAAATTCCTTCGCGATCAGCTTTGCCTTTATCCTTCCTGGATCGACAAAAACAAGTACCAATTAAGTGGTGGGGTTGATTTCATCGACTACACCCTTCCTCCAAAATTGACTCCTGGTGACTATGTCAGAAATTACTATTATTAAGGCGTCGATCAAAATGTCTTGCAGTTACTGTCCCGTTATGATCTGAGCTCAAATTCCACTGAGATGATTTTGCTTTTCATGTTTTTGGAGTTGATCACAATGAAGCACTAATCAAGTATTAAGGTCAGTTTGATCAACGTTAGTTCTCCTCAATATTCGAGATTGTTTGTTTGTTAGAAATTAATTAACTTCTAATTAATAAAGTTTCATTTATAATTCTAAAATGACAATTTTTTACACCTTGATATTCTTTTATGTTACGACTGTTTGATCTGCACTTTATTTCCAACATTGATTGCAAGTATTGGAGTCAAAAAGGAGAAACAAATGAGCATTTATATTAATATGTTGTATTAATCAATTATTTTTACTTAGCTTGAATTCACTTAAAACACTGTTACTTATAAAAAGTTTCATGAATGGATTATCTGCTTTAACCTTTAAACGGCAGGAAGAGATTGAATGAATGCGCATGCCAAGCGGCCAAAAACAAAAAAAGGGTCTTTTTCTTAAAGGTAATTTTCAAACTTATTTTCACTTTAAATAAGTACAAAATCTATAATTATTAGTGTCACGTACAATAAAATTTTCTTTATCATTGATCATAATTTCATTGATGATGACCGTATTCATGTAAAATTTTTGAAGCATCAATTCCTGATGTCCTCCGTTTAAGTGTTAAATACGTTTTATGATGACAAGTGATTGGAGTAGATACAAAGAGTTCGCTAAGCCATTCTAGAATTAAAATCTCCCCACTCCAAGTCCTCCTTCAAATTACACATTACCGTCTTAAAGTTAGAAAGAAAAAGAAAGACACATTAGACACAAAGTGGTTTGGTCAAAGCTAGAATCAGCTCTGATCTTGTGGCTAAAAATACAAAAAATAACAACCGATTCATATGACAACTCATAGTCGTAATTTATGAAGTAAAAACCTAACCACCTACCATAGAGATTGGTGGTGTGTTAGCGTATAGACTGAATTATCGTTATTCTTTATTCTGAAGTAAAAACTCTATATCTTCTAGATACAGTTTCTGTATCGTGATGTGGTTACAATTTTCAACTGAAACTATTTTATTTTATTTATACCAATATTGTCATAGGGAAAAAAATGAACACCCTAAATTTCCTTTCCCTTGTTTCCTGAGGACATACGTCTATTGTATCTTGTTAAAAGGTGGCGCAGATGAGTGTAGGTTGCCTTTGCATGCATCGATAGCAACACTGAAAACGTAAGGCGTGCCTCGTGAAATTTGGCTCATTCAGAGGTCCTAGTTTTCATCTGGCCTGATCTGGTCATGACAAACGGAATCTATCATGTGCATTAATCCTTTATAGCACTGAATAAAGATCAAGTAGTTGCAGAATGGTGTTATATTGAGTGATTAATGCTATGTGACCGACTGGCTCCACGGCATCGGCACGAAAGCTTTTAACTGACAGCTGATTTAGATAAGGGCATTTAGCCTTTGTCAAAACGTCCAACAAAATTTAGAGATTTGTTGACTTCCGTCCTTTAAGACATTTCATTAATATTGTTTGCTTAAATTGGTATAGTGGAGGCGCAATGGCCCAGTGGTTAGGACAGCGGACTCGCGGTCTGAGGATCGGGGTTTCGATTCCCAGACCGGGCGTTGTGCGTGTTTATTGAGCAAAAACACCTAAAAGTTCCACGAGGCTCCAGCAGAGGGTGGTGGCAACCCCTGTTGTACTCTTTCGCCCCAACTTTCTCTCACACTTTCTTCCTGTTTCTTGAGTAACGCTGCGATGGACTGGCGTCCCGTCCAGCTGGGGGGAACACATACGCCATAGAAACCGGGAAACCGGGGCCATGAGCCTGGCTAGTCTTAAAAAGGTCGCATAAATAAATAAATAATAAATTGGTATAAAAGCTTTGGAGTTTATATTGTACGTGTATAGTCAATTGATCCAACTTCTTTTATAATAGTATTACTTATTTTACTGCTCATTGGGCGGAGGATGAATACCAATATCTACTCGAGCGTGATTAGAACACAGAACGTGAAATAAGCGACTAAATAGCACAATGATTTTTGTTTCGAAATGCTTGATTTGCAATTCACCGCTATTGATGTCTCATTAATATTGGTTTCAACTTTTAGCACAAGGCCAGCAATTTCAGTGGATTGCATCGACCCTAGCACACGAAATTTAAATTTGAAAGCAACATTTCACTGCACGCACTGCGAAATTGACATAGGTTTCCTTCAACGCTTGCATTCCAACGCTTGCATTCCATCCATCAGATGATTCTGAGTGTAGCTTCCTGAAGATGGTTCCAAGTATCATTTGCCAATTGCAAAAAAAACATCCTATCTAATGTGTAGATTTTTCAGCTCTCGGAAGGCAACGACGTTTTTCACACCGCAATGATTGGACATAGCTCTAAGTTTTGAAGTGGTTCGAATAGGTTTTACTTTTATGCATCTTATAAAGTGCTGTTGTTGAAGCGCTATGATGATGTTGTTGTAGTTGTTGTTGCTATTGTTTTATTAGTTGTTGTTGCTTTTTTGTTCTAAGCCAGCTCCGATGAAGCTGATATATGAGCGAAGGCATTCCAGCGGTGATCATTCAATTATTTTATTCAGACATAGTATATTTAGGGAAGTATTATCGAAGGTGTCATTTCAAGGTTGTAAGATGTTATACGAAGAAATTTAACTGGTGTTACTAGCATACAAAGCGTCCACTTAAAGGCTCTCTCGTGGGTTTCACCAGTGATATCGGATATTGATGGTGAGTTTTGGGCAGCTTAAATTCATCATACCAATAGCTTAATTTTCGACTGGGCTGAGGTTCTTGAATAAGCAATGTGAGCCATTTATCTCCGATAGATAAATGCAGTGTTTGGTGCATCAGACTTGAGCTGTGTAAGCGGGATTTCTTCTTTCTCTCTCCAACTTGTTCACTTTTTTCAAAACCTTTTAATGTCATATTGGCAACATTTGAAAACCAAAGTTGAAGTATCGACAGTGATGGTGTTTTGATTTCAAATTCTCCCTCTCTCTCTCTCTCTCTCCCTCTTTTGCCTCTGTGCGCGTGCGTGCGTGTGTGTGTGTGTGTGTGTGTGTGTGTGTGTGTGTGTGTGTGTGCGTGCGTGCGTGCGTGCGTGACTGTGTAAATTGTGCACTTGTAAATGGATAAACCTACCTAAATTATCCTGAAACTGTTCATGTTTTTACCTGTCCGTAATATAATATTACCACATAATATAATTAATCATTCTGCGACCTAGCAAGGTAGTCCTTGTCGTAGATGTACAACTTGCTAGAAATAACAGCCATCGCTTCCTCAAATGCTCTACCTTAAAAGCATAGAATCGTAGGTTAGGGAAATGTGGAAAATAGGGCCATCATTTCTGGAATACCACTGATCACAAATCTGCTTCTTCAGGGTTTCCTTGAGCTAACCAGCAACTGCAACTGTAACGAAAACAAAATTAGCAACAACAACAGCATTAACAATATCATTAGCATTGTATTGCGTCACCGAATGCTGCATCACTGGATTTGCCTGAGTCACACCTCTGAAGAGCTGTTAATTGCAATTAGGCCATCTGCTAATAACATTTGCTCATTCAGTTCCGTGCCTTTCTTTAACTAATATTAAGTCTTGCTCTGTACCATTAGTGTTGTTTAGCCCTAGGTCAGGTTTACTCCAGCCGTCATGGTAATTCTATCTGTCTTTTCAGACCTAGCGTTTCTTATCCAAGATGCCCTTCTTGCTTTTTTTAATCGGTAGATATGATTTGGGGAAGATCAGACTACTATTACTAGCAACTTGAGCGACTTCGAAAAGATTCTCTGATTGACTCGTACTTTTTGTTTTTATTGTTGTTTTGGTGCGGACTAAATACGATGACGCCACTGCACGTGAGAGCAGTTAACAAAGCAATAAAATTAATTGCATTAAATTTAAATCTCCGTTAGGAGAAATGATTAATTTTCACATCAACAGTTTAATTATTTACTAAAATTTGCAATGGGATACAAAGTAACGTTAATATTTGAAAGCGAACCAGGGCGATGAGCAAGCAGAACCGTTAGTACTCCGGGCAAAATATTTTGCGGTATTTAGTCCGTTCTTACGTTCTGAGTTCAAATTCTGCCGAGGTCGACTTTAATTTTCATTCTTTCAGGTTCGATAAAATGGAAGCACTCCGTCGGTTACGACGATGAGGGTTCCGGTTGATCCGATCAACGGAACAGCCTGCTCGTGAAATTAACGTGTAAGTGGCTGAGCACTCCACAGACACGTGTACCCTTAACGTAGTTCTCGTGGATATTCAGCGTGACACAGAGAGTGACAAGGCCGGCCCTTTGAAATACAGGTACAACAGAAACAGGAAGCAAGAGTGAGAGAGAGTTGTGGTGAAAGAGTACAGCAGGGATCACCACCATTCCCGCCGGAGCCTCGTGGAGCTTTAGGTGTTTTCGCTCAATAAACACACACAACGCCCGGTCTGGGAATCGAAACCGCGATCCTACGACCGCGAGTCCGCTGTCCTAACCACTGGGCCATTGCGTCTCCATTCGATAAAATAAATACCAGTTGAACACTAATGCAGATGTAATCGACTTATCCCTTCCACTAAAATTACTGACTCTGTGCCAAAACTTGAAATCAATATTTGAAAGGGAACCCTCGACTGCTTTGC
This sequence comes from Octopus sinensis, assembly GCF_006345805.1. Lineage (NCBI taxonomy): Eukaryota > Metazoa > Mollusca > Cephalopoda > Octopoda > Octopodidae > Octopus > Octopus sinensis. The sequence goes on along the minus strand of NC_043000.1, from coordinate 157,129,780 downwards.
TGGACGTCAGTTCACTATCTATATGTCCATCAACCAAAATTCCCTTATAATAATATTCAGGTAACCCAAATATAATTGATTGAAAACCGTAGAATAAAATTTTAAGCCTACAAAATCCCAGCATGCATCTAAAATGCACTTCTACTTACCTATTCCTAGTAAACACTATGTACACTTTTGGATGCATGAGGACATTTTGCTGACCTGCATCTGTCAGGGCATAAATAAGCTTAAGGGCACCGTTTTCGTTGTTGTTGTTGTAGTCCAACACTTCCGTACATGTCTCGAAAATTGTCCTTACCTCGAAATACAAACCTTTCTAAAATCATAATATCTTCTCACTACTCTATCCAGGCCGTGAAGTAACAGTGTAATTTCAGTGTATACTTTCAAAGATAAGTACAACTCACAATCGCCGAAGATAGAACTTCAATATGTGTGTCACGGAAATTCTGGTCTTGCTGATGTCTCCCACTTCTATTCTGTATATCATAGAAAGGATTAAAGCATTCAGTACCATTTTCTTGTACAATGAATCATCATGGATTGGAACAGTTTTGGTTTGTATACGAACCAACAGATCGCTCGATAAATCTTCATCTCTGCTAACCGAGGGTGAATTCAAAACTACTAAAGAAAAACTTAGTTTGATCTTTCAGACTAAAACTTATGCCAGACCTAATGCTGTGTTACAACACTGGAAAAAATAAAACTCTCTAACTGCATGCTATCGTGTTTATTTACAAAGCAAAATTACTTCGGTATTCATGTTTGAAGGGGAGGCACAATAGCAGTAGCTATGGCACCATATCATATGGCGGCGAGCTGGCAGAAACGTTAGCACGTCGGGCGAAATGCTTAGCGGTATTTCGTCTGTCGTTACGTTCTGAGTTCAAATTCCGCCGAGGTCGACTTTGCCTTTCATCCTCTCAGGGTCGATAAATAAAGTACCAGTTTCGCACTGGAGTCGATGTAATCGACTTAATCCCTTTGTCTGTCCTTGTTTGTCCATTCTATGTTTAGCCCCTTGTGGGCAATAAAGATATACATATACTCAAGTATAATAATGATTTCAAAATTTAGTTCAGAGCCAGCAGATTTTGAAGATTATATCGACCCTGATGTTCAACTGGTACTTATTTTTGTTGAACCTGAGAGGATGAAAGAAGTCGACCTCGGTGGAATTTGAACTCAAAACGTAAAGACGGACGAAATGCCTATTTCTTTACTACCCACAAGGGGCTAAACACAGAGAGGACAAACAAGGACAGACAAACGGATTAAGTCGATTACATCGGCCCCAGTGCGTAACTGGTACTTAATTTATCGACTCCGAAAGGATGAAGGGTAAAGTCGACTTCGGCGGAATTTGAACTCAGAACGTAACGGCAGACGAAATACGGTTACGCATTCCGCCCGGCGTGCTAACGTTTCTGCCAGCTCGCCGCCTTTTCGGACGAAATGCCGTTAAGCATTTTCGCCCCGCGGGCTAACGATTCTTCTCCCCCGCTGCCTTACACTCAGCTATAATACTGAAATATCAGAGATCTGTTATCTCTGTTGGCAATACTGATGAACTCAGGGCACAGCGAATCAATGAGACATTTGTTGACATTCAACGTTTCCGGTGCTTTCAGCAGAGAATAATTATGCACTGTGGCACACATTTACGCTTATTCAGAGAAATATGATCAAGGCTCAAGAACAGGTTATCAAATGTTCTTCTCCTAAATATGTATGTGTGTGTGTGAGGCGGAGGCGCAATGGCCCAGTGGTTAGGACAGCGGACTCGCGGTCGTAGGATCGCGGTTTCGATTCCCAAACCGGGCGTTGTGAGTGTTTATTGAGCGAAAACACCTAAAAAGCTCCACGAGGCTCCGGCAGGGATGGTGATGATCCCTGCTGTACTCTTTCACCACAGCCTTCTCTCACTCTTACTTCCTGTTTCTGTTGTACCTGTATTTCAAAGGGCCGGCCTTGTCACTCTCTGTGTCACGTTGAATATCCCCGAGAAATACGTTAAGGGTACACGTGTCTGCGGAGTGCTCAGCCACTTACACGTTAATTTCACGAGCAGGCTGTTCCGTTGATCGGATCAACCGGAACCCTCGTCGTCGTAACCAACGGAGTCCTTCCATGTGTTGTGTGTGTGTGTGTGTGTGTGTGTTCCTTTACGTATATTTGCATATTTGCATGCGTCTTCAGTATGTTATATAAGTTTCTATAAGTATAGATATGATATAAACAACCTTGATACATGTTGACTGCCAGTTTATGCTTTTATTTCCGTTTTCATCTATATCACCTCGTTCAATACGTTGCTTACAACTACTCTCCAAGTAGGCAAGCATCAAACCCTGTATTTTAAATGAGCAGGCCCGTTGCCAGATTTTGTTGCATGGGAATTCTTTAGAATATTCTGGGTGGGCACTAATTTGTATTGCAGGAAGATTTTTGTAAACTGTATTTTCTAAATCTGTGAGTGGATCATTGAATAGTGAAGGGATAGTGCTGTCCAGTTGCACCCCCTTAACCACGGGCATGAGTTTGGGCACAAATTTGACCTGAGCATTAATTGTATGTACTTATTATATAATTTCTTTATTAGCCCACAAGGGGCTAAACATAGAGGGGACAAACAAGGACAGACAAATGGATTAAGTCGATTACATCGACCACAGTACGCAACTGGTACTTAATTAATCGACCCCGAAAGGATGAAAGGCAAAGTCGACCTCGGCGGAATTTGAACTCAGAACGTAACGGCAGACGAAATACCTATTTCTATTTCTTTACTACCCACAAGGGGCTAAACACAGAGGGGACAAACAAGGACAGACAAACGGATTAAGTCGATTATATCGACCACAGTACGCAACTGGTACTTATTTGATCGACCCCGAAAGGATGAAAGGCAAAGTCGACCTCGGTGGAATTTGAACTCAGAACGTAACGGCAGACGAAATACCTATTTCTTTATTACCCACAAGGAGCTAAATACAGAGAGGACAAACAAGGACAAACAAACGGATTAAGTCGATTACATCGATCCCGAAAGGATGAAAGGCAAAGTCGACCTCGACGGAATTTGAACTCAGAACGTAACGGCAGACGAAATACGGTTACGCATTTCGCCCGGTGTGCTTACCTTTCTGCCAGCTCGCCACCTTAATTTTCTTATGTCTTATTATCTTATGTCATATGGCATTTTATTACCCACAATTCATGTGTGTGTGTGCGTGTGAGCGTTTCTGTATGTATGTATGTATGTATGTATAAGTTGTCTGAGAAAATACGTGATGGTCATAAGTGGAAAGCCTTTAACTGCATTAGCGATCGATCAGAGTTGTCCTAGGGTTAAACAACAGTGTACTCAGGACTCGGGATATGAATAAAAACAAAATTTGTCTTTAGACGGAAGTTTAGCGCTCCATCGACATCACAATTTGGACTTCTTAGGCTTTAACATATACTCGAAGTTTATATTGAGACCACTTAAAATTAGTAGCGTCATTCATATATAGTGTAATATAAAGAAGAGGAATTCACTTCTTCAGCAATTATAAAGCTGTCATCTGATTGTCATATATCAAGTTAATAACATATTGTATCTAAAGTCTTCCACGTAGTCATCTATAAATAGAAGTACATCTATAGTTTTGGGGGGAAAAAACCTGATACCATTAAAATATTCTCGCGGCCTCTAAATTTCTAGTTTATCACCACATACATGTAAATTTATCTCCGCTTCAATCAAAAAGCTTTGTATGACCTTTAGATATAAATATTTATTCACTTAGATACTCAAAATTTATTCGGAGTCTCGTTTGAAATAGTAACAAATCTTCTAATTGTTAAGAAAACAAAAGATAGTTTTTCTAAAGCAAAGGGAAAACAGACATGTGCTATAATCTCGTTTTACTCCTAAGCATCAACGAGGATTTCATTCAATAATTCATTCACTTCTCAAATGATAATAATAATAACAATAATAATAATAATAATAATAATGATAATAATAATAATAATAATAATAATAGTAATAATAATAATAATAATAATAATAATAATAATAATAATAATAATAATAGTAATAATAAAAAACAAATGAAATCCAAACTAAAAACAGAACAGCAACGAACCATGATAAAACGATGGCAAGAAAAGCCCCTTCATGGTAACTACTGGACTAAACTAAACGCAAAATAAATAGACAAAGAAAAATCCCAGCAATGGTTGAGAAGCTCAGGACTCAAAGCAGAAACAGAGGGATTTTTAATTGCAGCACAAGACCAAAGCCTCCCCACCAGAAATTACCAAAAACATGTAATGAAAAGAAATATTACAAGTAACTGCAGAATATGTGGAGATGGACAAGAAACAATAAATCATATTATCTCTAGCTGCCCAGTCCTGGCTAAGAAGGAATATATTCACAGACATGACAGAGTTGGAACCTACATACATTGGAAGCTATGCCAACATTATGGAATAACAACAGAAAAAAGATGGTATAGGCACACACCAGAAAAGGTCACAGAAAACGAGAAAGCAACCATACTCTGGGATATGCCGATACACACAGATAGAGAAATTAAGGCCAACAGACCAGATATAGTTGTCAGAGATCATGAAGAAAAAAAATGCTTTCTAATTGATGTATCAATACCGGCAGATGACAACGTGTCTCTAAAAGAAATGGAGAAACTCTCAAAATACAAAGACCTGGAAATAGAGGTAACTAGAATGTGGAATCTGAAAACAGAAACAATTCCTATTATAGTAGGTGCATTAGGCATGATAAAAAATATTCAGACAAATACATAACAAAAACACCAGGACTTACAAACACATATAACATAGAGAAAATTGCACTACTAGGCACTGCACACATCCTACGCAGAACACTTTCCATACAATAACCATCAGAGCATCACAACAAATCACAGCACATACCCAAGGCACACAGAGCTGTACTCGGTAGTGAAGTGAAAGCACGCTATAAAAATAAAACTACTGAATAATAATAATAATAATAATAATAATAATATAATAATAATAATAATAATAATAATAATAATAATGATAATAATAATAAAGGTTGCCCTGATGCAGTACCAGGTAGTGGCTCTCATGGCTTCTGATCTTAACTGATTGGAAGTGTTATCATGTACATTGTTTTGTCTTGGTATAAAAGATGGGCTACAGCAAATATTCTGCTCAATACCATAGATTTGCTTGTCAGTTGTTTGACCTTAACCAGTTGAGCATGTCCCTTAGTGGCTGATGATATGTGCATCTCTGATCACGAGCAGCCATGTGTTGAGAGGGATTCTTTGGGGTTTGAATTATTCACCTCTGGAAACATGGGTGTTTCGTTCAATATCCTTAAACAACCCTTATTCAGGGACCTTTTGAGTGGGATGGGTTACTCGACCAGAAGAAAATTCTAACTGGGCCCCACCTGCAAAGTCATGTGCTTTTTATCTTGATATGAGATCACCATGTCGCGCACATATGGTTGTGATGCATGTGCCTAGTGTACCCTTATGAGACGGGTAGTCATGATGGTTATACTGGGCTTCGTATATTTTACCCCAGTGTCACTTTGATGGCATGCACAGCTTTCTCACTCAATAATAATAATAATAACAATAACAATAATAATAATAATAATAATAATAATAATAATAATAATAATAATAATAAAAGTTACCAAATGCTCTGTTTTCCATCCATCCTTTGGGGGTCATTTTAGAAAAAGTACTAATGCAAGGTGGCGGATAGACAGAGTTATCAGATGGTCGAGCAAGGTGCTGTTTAAACTTAGCTCAACCCTGATTCAGAAAGAAACAATGGACAAAGACATTTCAGCCATAACCGACCAATCTTTTTTGTATATTTATGACTATAATGTTTAGTGTGTTCTTTTAGTAAGACTGTCTGATGTGATTTTAAGAAGATTTAGGCAAGAGGCACGGCCCTTTGTTTCATAACGCATATGTTTTATTTTTTTCCATGGACAAAAGTCGGTGAAGAGAAATACAGAAAGACTTCAATTTAGATTCAAAACAAGTTGTCAGAATCAATTTCCGTTATTTGCTGTACAATCCTCGCGGACTAAACAATAAACTTCCAATCATTCAAGCGTCCATTATCAATTACATTTTCCTTACCCACCTTTTCTAACACTTCAGTCTTTGAAGTACAATCATCATACCTGCAAATTTAAAGACAGTTTCAAGGGGTCTATCTCGAAACATTAGTTTCCATTTCTCTCGACAAATTTCCTTATACATAATTTACATATATTCCCTAATTGTTTATGCCGGCGCAAACAAAGGTAAACAGGAGGAGCGTGCGTTCGAATCTTAGCACTTCACTGATGTATTCTATCTATCTCATATGAGTATTCTATATATGGATTTGCTTCCACTATGTGTCTAAAACCTGTGTGGGCGTGTGTGGGATATGAATATATATTTACATACAGATGTGTATGTATATATAAATAAAGAGAAAACACACATATATTCTGGTGCGTGTGTGTGTGTGTGATTGATCATACTCATATGAATGCATTCATTTTACCTTATCCTTATATGAATGCATTCATTTTACCTTATCCTTATATGAATGCATTCATTTTACCTTATCCTTATATGAATGCATTCATTTTACCTTATCCTTATATGAATGCATTCATTTTACCTTATCCTTATATGAATGCATTCATTTTACTTTATCCTTATATGAATGCATTCATTTTACCTTATCCTCCAACCACCAATAAAATCGCTCCGTATGTTCAATGTGCTTCAAACTACAGTGAGAACACAAATGTGCGCGCATGTACATGCGCATGCGCACACACGCACGCTCACATATATACATACACATATATACAGCGCAAGCGCTTACAGAAACCAATAATGAATCCTTGTGGGTCTTCACATTTTAACCTCCTCTTCTCACCTCGGCTTTGATGCTACCAAGCGTGAAAATCTTGCTGATCTCCTGTCGCATGAAATAGCTGCCAGGTTTCCCTCGCTAAACTAAAACTCTACTGTGCGAAAACAGAAATTGCACATTAGATAATTTATTCCTAGGTACATTATGTCTGAAAGAAGGAAAAAGGAATTCAACGACTGGAACCCATTGATCATTGATCTGCTGGAATCAGAAAGCTCTTCTTCATAATGTAATTACAAAAACCTTAATAGCTGACATTTTAGTAGTATGTGTCATTCCCAGAATTAATTTATCCAGCTGAGGTCTGTCTTACGGACAACGGTGAAAGAAAATGGTTACTCTTTTACTCTTTTACTTGTTTCAGTCATTTGACTGCGGCCATGCTGGAGCACCGCCTTTAGTCGAGCAAATCGACCCCGGGACTTATTCTTTGTAAGCCCAGTACTTATTCTATCGATCTATTTTTGCCGAACCGCCAAGTTACGGAGACGCAATCACACCAGCATCGGTTGTCAAGCAATGTTAGCGGGACAAACACAGACACACACATATATATATACATATATACGACAGGCTTCTTTCAGTTTCCGTCTACCAAATCCACTCACAAGGCATTGGTCGGCCCGGGGCTATAGCAGAAGACACTTGCCCAAGATGCCACGCAGTGGGACTGAACCTGGCACCATGTGGTTGGTAAGCAAGCTACTTACCACACAGCCACTCCTGCGCCTATGGTTATATAGAGCTTCCTAACAATCCATTTGGAAATAAGAGGTGCGCAAGTGAGAGATACTGTCAATGGTGACTATTTTAAATTAATACTGTCTCAGCTGCGCACAACGGAATTTTACTCAGCCCGGCGGCTGTTTGCAATATCAGTGAATGCATTAGTCACTGTTTACTACATCGGAGGCAAAAGCTTTCGTCTAGGCAATGTAACTGAGTGTACACGTCATTCGAAAAGCCCAGTGAAGGATGAGAGGCATTTGGTGCTGTTACTAGTCCGCTTTGGGGATGATTTTTTCGCTTCCCTTCTGTATGTATATATAGTACTAGCAGTATCGCCCGGCGTTGCTCGGGTTTGTAAGGGAAATAACTATATAAGCATTTTTAGAGAGTTATAGCCAAAAAATAGCAAAAAAATGCATTAAAAATAGAAAAAAAATTATGGTAATTTTTTTTTAAATCGTTGACTCATCGTAGACATTTTTAGAGAGTTACTTCCCTTATATAATAG
>NC_043000.1:157109071-157116571 GCF_006345805.1 Octopus sinensis | reverse complement strand
CAGTAATCTTTTTTTAAGCATGCTACTTACTCAGTGGTTTTCGTTGAATCGCTAAGTTATGGCGACGTAAGTAAACCAGCGCCGGTCATCCAACTGTAGGTAGTAACAAACACGGAGCACACAAAGACACACATACACATACAGAGACATATAGATATATCTTTATACACACACACACACACACACACACAGAGGCAGAAACGTTAGCACTCCGGGCGAAATGCGTAGCCGTATTTCGTCTGCCGTTACTTTCTGAGTTCAAATTCCGTCGAGGTCGACTTTGCCTTTCATCCTTTCGGAGTCGATAAATTAAGTACCAGTTACACACTGGGATCGATGTAATCGACTTAATCTGTTTGTCTGTCCTTGTTTATCCCCTCTGTGTTTAGCCCCTTGTGGACAATTAAGAAATATATATGTATAGATATAAATATACATGGTTCCTGGTTCATCTTAGGCAAATGTCTTCTACTATAGCCTCGCGCCGACCAAAGCCTTGTGACTGGATTTGGTAGACGGAAACTGAAAGAAGCCCATTGTATATGTATGTATGTATCTATCTATCTATCTATCTATTTATATATATATGTGTGTGTGTGTGTATGTGTGTGTGTGAGTGTGTGTGTGTGTGGTGTGTGTGTGTGTGTGTGTGTGTGTGTGTGTGTGTGTGTGTGTGTTGCAAGCATCCGGGTGAAGTCTACGATTTCAGGATATATAAATATCAGCGGAGGCGGCATACGTCTGCTAATGGCACCATTTAAACTGTTACTTCCTATCTTATGGTAAGTCTGCCGGTGACATCGCTTGACAACCGATGTTGGTGTGTTTACGTCCCCGTAACTTAACGGTTCGGCAATACAGTCCGATAGAATAAGTACTAGGTTTGCAAAGAATAAGCTCTGGGATCGATTTGTTCGACTACAGGCGGTGCTCCAGCATGACCGCAGTCAAATGACTGTAACAAGTTAAAGAATAAAAGAATGTGTGTGTGTATACATACATACATACATACATACATACATACATACATACATACATACATACATGCATGCATACATACATACATACATACATACATACATACATACATAGAGTAGTTGTATACTGTCAACTTAATGTGACAGTCCCATGAGGGGAATCACACCACTGCTATTTAGCCCTAGGAAGCATCAACGCTTCCTGTCGGCCGTGACACATTACCTGTGTCCTTATGTTTACAAGGGGGAGACAAGCACCTCCACCCAGCTAAGCCTGCAGCCAGAGACTAGTTTCTGTGTCTTTGCTCGTCATCAGTCTGCAGTAGCATGGCCTGCTAGTTGGAGATGCCTGTCTAGCCCTTGTAAACATATAAGAATTCTAGTGAAATAAATCCACTGATTACAAAAATAGAAATATTACATTTCTAAATATCTCAGAGAGATATAAGCTGTAGTGGTACGATATATATACTATTAGCAAAAGTCGGGATGCGTGGTGTTCAGCTACTCAATAAATGAAAAATGCATTTAATACTACAAAGCTTACACGTAGAACAGGCACAGCAGAGCCCTAAGTCTTCGATAAGTGTTATCGACTGAAAATACTAACACTCAGTTTCGTGCCTTTAACGATAAGACTGAGAACTTCGTATATCGGTGGCACCTGCAAGATTTGTGTAGAATTAGGGCTCGAGCAACAAGATAACACAGGGTGGATGTACGGAAGTAAATACATGTAATTTGAAACGATAGACGAAGACACAATATATAAAGCCTTTCGGTTAAACACAAGAATGATGGGGAACGGCTAGAAGAAAGTCTCAATGGATATAAATAGAGAAATAGTAAGAGGAGAAAATGTTGACCGCCAGGTGAGGTGTCCGGTGGCGAAAAGGTAGAGGTGGGAAAATTAGTCACTGGTCACGTGTGGGCAGTATATAGATTGGAAGGAGGACTATATATATATATATATATATATATATATATATATATATATGTGTGTGTGTGTGTGTATGTATATATGCGCACACATATGTGTGTGTATATGCGTGTGTGAAGATATATTTTTAGCTTTTACTTGCCTAAGTCATTAGACTGCGGCCATGCTGGAACACCGCCTTGAAGAATTCTGGTCGAACTAATCGACTCCGGTTCATTTTTAAACCTTGTACTTACTCTGTCGCATCCTTCTGTTGGACCGCTAAGTTATGGAGACGTAACACATCAACACCGATTGTCAAACAGTGGTGGGGTACAAACACAGATAGAAACACACACACACACACACACACACACACACACAGGCATCGGTCTGGGCAGCAGCCATCTATGCTAGATCTGGTATTCTCCCGCTATCCAAGATCAGTGTCAGACGTATCTGTGTGCGCCCCTCTTGCCAAGAGTGATCATGCGGTCCTGAAGTTCGTCATGCACACAACTTTTTCTACGCCCACGATTACTTCGCTGCCACGTAGAGTCTTCTCTGCAATTAATCTTGAAATTCTAACCGAGGCTTCCGCGCTTCTGGACTGGCGATCCCTGATGACGTTGTTCTCAGTTGACGAACTATGGTCATCCCTCAAAGCATATGTAATCTGTTTGACTGACCAGGCAGTTCCCGTTGGGCTTCCAAGAGGAAGAAACACAAGCCCTGGGTGACGAAGAAGGTTAAACGAGAACGTCGACTCAGAGATATTGCTTGGGCTGAATTCAAAAATCTGGATTCGACTGCAGCTTTTGAGGTGTACAAAACTCAACGAGACCGAGCCGTGAAAATTGAAAAGAAAGAACGCTTCAGTTATGAATACAAAATCGCGGCAAATGCCAGTAGCAATCCAAAAACCTTCTTTGCCCATGTCCAGCGGAATTCCCGCTTGAACAACCAGATTGCAACGTTGGTAGACTCAACAGGCGTATCGATTGAGGACCCATATCAACAGAGTCAATTATTTGCCGAGGCTTTTTCAACTATTTTCAAACAAGATGATGGTCGTGAACCCCCTCCATTTGATGACCAATGCTTCGATTGGTCATCACGCGGGACCAAGTCAAACGTGTTATTCAAGGCCTCGATGTCAACAAGGGTCACGGCCCTGACGGCATACACCCACGGGTTATCAAAGCGTTGGCTCCGGTCATCTGCGAGCCCTTAACACGACTATTCAATATGTCATTGGCGACGGGTGTTATACCTGCAGACTGGAGAACAGCGATAATCTGCCCAATTTTCAAGAAAGGGAGCCGCGAAGACCCGCTTAACTACCGACCGGTTTCCCTTACATCAATAATCAGCAAGATGTTCGAAACCATCCTTAAAAAACGTATGATGCTCCACCTCCTAAACACAGCCTCGATCACTGATTCCCAACACGGCTTCGTGCCGAAGAGATCATGCTTGACCAACTTACTAGTAATGGAAGAATTGGTGACGCGCATCCTCGATGATAGTGATGCTGTTGACATCGTTTTATTGGACTTTGCCAAAGCTTTTGACTCGGTAAACCACCGCCTACTACTTGTCAAGCTTCAAGCATATAGTTTCCATCCGGATATTGTACGATGGGTTGGTGCCTTCCTCTCAGATCGCTCCTTCCAAGTTCAAGTTAATGGTTCGCGGTCCGACGTCTCCAGTGCGAGCAGTGGCGTGCCTCAAGGTTCAGTGCTTGGGCCCTTGTTGTTCTTAGTCTTCATAAATGACTTGCCCGACGACCTCACGCAACACACCCTTCTATTTGCCGACGATATCAAACTGGTCGCTCCTCGCGGTAGTATAGAGGATCTTCGTCGATGCCTCCACCAAATTTGGAAGTGGTCTAACGATTGGGACCTGTGTCTGAACGTGTCAAAGTGCTGTCATCTGCCTGTCGGCTCTACTCCTGCAACTCAACTTGATTTCGAGCCGGGTCGTCTGCTGCTGGAGAGGACCGATCAGGTAAAGGACCTGGGTATCTTGGTGGATTCCTCCTTTTCGGCTTCGGCCCAGTGCGTCCATGCTGCCAACAAAGCGCGCGGAATTCTGTTTTTGATTCGACGGTCATTCGGAATGCTCACAGCAGCCATATTCCTACCACTCTATGTCACGCTGGTGAGACCCATATTGGAGTATGGGATTCAAGCCTCTTCTCCTTATCTCCTCAAAGACATATAGCATCTCGAAAGAGTCCAGAGGCTGGCTACCCGCATGGTTCATGGTCTCAAAAATTTGTCCTACGAAGAAAGGCTGAGGACGCTCGACCTTTATTCTCTTGAAAAACGCCGCCGCCGTGGTGATCTCATTCTCGCCCACAACATCATAAGCGGGAAGTGTAACCTCTCGAAAGAGCTGTTCTTCACTCCTGCTCCGGAGCGTCGGCTGCGGGGGTCATTCCGAAAAGCTCTTCCTGCGACGATTTCATCTCAATCGAAGGAGAGGAGCTTTCTCCGTCCGGGTTGCGGATCCGTGGAACAAGCTGCCAGACGAGATGGTGAAGATGCCGACGACCGCTTTGTTCAAAGCCTCCCTGGACCTCAAGTGGCCTGAACTCTTTACATGAACACCACCCTGTACTTAACTCCATGTCCCCCTACATGGCCTTGCTATTTGCTTTTGAGCCAAATTAACTAACTAATATATATATATATATATAATATGTTTGACAATCGGTGTTGATGTGTTACTTCTCCATAACTTAGCCGTCCGACAGAAGGATGCGACAGAGTAAGTACAAGGTTTAAAAATGAACCGGGGTCGATTAGTTCGACCAGAATTCTTCAAGGCGGTGTTCCAGCATGGCCGCAGTCTAATGACTTAGCCAGTAAAAGATAAAAATATATTTTCACACACAGGCATATATATATATATATATTATATATATATATACACGACAGGTTGTTTCCTGTTCCCGTCTACTAAAACCTATCAGAAGGGTTTGGTCTACCCGAGGCTATAGTAGAAGATATTTGCCCAAGGTTCTACATTGTAGGACTGAACCCGGAAGTAAACTTCTTACCATACAACCACTCCTGCGTCTATATATAAACTTTTAATTTTAAACTGACACTTAAAACACCTTGTTCTGTGTATAGTGAAAGAGAAAACATTAAAAAATTGTTGCTTCAAATCTTGTAATATATGAAAGAAAGATTAGAATTAATGCAAATAAAAGTGATATTTAATAATGTTCATAATCTCTTCTAAAACTACCTTCTTTTTATCAGCGGATGCTACCTACCGAATGTGAGTTTAGGGAAAGGTGATTCTCTATGGTTAATGAATTTAGCTTGCTATTAAACTATCATTAGGAAGAAAAAAGTTTGTTGTTTGTGGTTGGACAACGCACATTTGTTTTTGGGACAGGAATTTTATGAAAAGACTTCTGTAACTAGTCTTTTTTTCCTTTCTCAGTTTTAATATCTGTTTGAGGTATTGCTTGAAAAGTAAGACAGAGATGAAAGAGAAACCCGGGCGGTCGAAAATATAACAACGAACTCTCAGGCCTACTGCAAGTTTGCAAAAGAATCCACTCCGGTGTGCAACAAGCTAGATCCACCTTTTGAAGAACGTGGCTTACTGCCTGCAGACTGAGGATTGGTAAATTACTAAATATATAATTCAAAAATGTTTTCAGCTCTCCATTGGGCGTTATGCAAATAAATGAGCCTCTTAAGTTCTTCAACACCGCAGATTCACGCAGTGAAAGACAATCATCGATTACATTGACTTAAAGAATAAGATGTACCGTAAACCTCGAGTATAGTCCGCCATTGAGTATAATACGCTGGGGATTTTTAGAGGGCTGTACCTCTGAAAAACCTAAACCTTGTGTATAATACGCACCCCTTCTCTAACTTGAGTCAAGGAGGTCTACATAACATCCTTGGTTTGTAAAAATGTATATGGTAACGTCCTTTATTATTATTGTATATATAACATAATGCAGACGTGTAGCTTTTTTGTGCATTTTGTTTGCAGAAAATAAAGAAGTAACAGTAATAACGTTTAATAAATGTTGCTTACTGCAAGTTATGGATGATTCTTTTATGACTTCGTTGCTTTCAGGCTTAGCTTAAGGGATTTTCGCGCCTGACATCACAAAATGCGTCTGAATAAACATTGCCGGACAGCAAATAGAGACTCGGACATGGCTTAGAAAATATTTTTCTCATTTGACGTCGTATATAGTACGCACTAGGGATTTTGACCTTTAAATTTTGTGGGGGAAATGCGGATTATACTCGAGGATTTACGGTAATACAGGCCACTGATAAAATAGATTGGACTGGGCAATGGATCCTCTTGGTTTTCCAATTATTCTTTTAAAGACAGACGAAAATGCTGTCGCCAAAACAAAGCTTTCTTGCATGTACAGCTGATAAAACCATCAGTTACGAATTAATGAATCATTTATTCATTAATTAAGCAATCCGTTTAACTCCTAACACATTACTCAGAGTATAATGTGAACACAGGACTAACTACTTGACAAGTCTATTTCGGTAGAGATGCATAAGAGGCAAAAATTTATGCTCTTCGGCCATACATGATATATGGCTATTTCATCACGTGTGTTAAAACGTTATAGTTAGGCAGTCATAAATAATTGTTATGTCCTTGCATAAGATCTAAAAAGAAAAACGCAATAATATCTCCTAAACAAATGAGATTAAGATATTTCTGAACGATCACTAAGATTTGCTAATAAGTAGCAGTCTGAAAATATTTTGACCGACTGCAACTTCTTTAATATGTCACCAATGGCTTGACACTCCAACTCTATTTGTGTAATACTTTATGTTTAATGGGAGAATCGTACTAAAGGTTAAAAATAAAATGATGCCGTTTATACACAGTAATGTTCATGATGAAATATTTTAAAAAAGAAAAAAATTGCATGTAACAATAAGTTTAGAGATTATAAATAATTGTAAAGATAATTTCGGTTAACTTCATTAAATGTCGACGATAGTTCCATAAGCAGTTCTCCGGCAGCGAAAGCTTCCATGTTTACTGCACGCTTTGCTTCGGGTCCTCAGCAATGTACACGTTAAGTAAATCTGTACTCCTAAATAGCTGAAATGCTAGAATTGCATACACACATCTGCGTGAAAATACATGCCTTGATGTACAGATTCATGCACACATACTTCTGGTTATCTCAAACCAACAAGCCCACCTCGTCATTATAGTGTCCTTTACCTTCAAACAATAGGTCCCAGATCAATATACACACACATGCTTGGGCACACGCACATACTTAGCAACACACATGCTTAAGGGCACACACACATGCTTAGGCACACACATGCTTAAAGGCACACACACGTGCTTAGGCACATTTACATACTGAGGAACACACACATGCTTAGACACACACACTTGCTTAGGCACACACATGCTTAAGGGCACACACACATGCTTAGGCACACACATGCTTAAAGGCACACACACGTGCTTAGGCACACACATGCTTAAAGGCACACACACGTGCTTAGGCACATTTACATACTGAGGAACACACACATGCTTAGGCACACACACATGCTT
>NC_043000.1:157096571-157104071 GCF_006345805.1 Octopus sinensis | reverse complement strand
GATTTCCAAGATATAGCCCCGCCAGATCATCACAGATCCTCCTCCATGTTTAACAGTTGGAAGAAGGCAGTCTGGGTCAAATGTTTCTTTTGCCTGTCTCCACACGTATACTCGGCTGGTAGTTGGAAATAAGGTAAAGGATGACTCGCCCGAGAATATAACATTCTTCCACTGCTCTAGGGACCAATTCTGTAGGTTTTTACTCCACTCTAAACGCTTTGCAACGTTTGTTTTTGAAAGTAGTGATTTTCTAATTGCAGCCCTCCCGTGAAATCCGGCTTTGTGCAGTTCCCGGCGAACAGTTTTTGTGGAAACTGGGTTCTCGAGGTGGTCATTAAGCTCTGCAGTAATTTTGGGAGCTGTACTTATGTGATCCTTTCAAACAATTCGCGTAAGAATCCAACGGTCCCTATCTGAAATTTTTGGTTTTCTTCCGGAGTTTTGTTTCGAGAAGATTTTTTCCCTCTTTCTGAAAGGCTGTCATTACTTTCGAGGCAGTACTTATCGATACACTAAACATTTTAGCTGTTTTCGTTACGCTAGCGCCTGCCATACGAGCATCAACAATTTGACCTCTTTGAAAGTTCGACAGATCTGTCATTTTAAAGAATTTTAATTAACTTTTTCTGATGATATCTGAAAAGAAACAGCAATTTTAGCAAAACATATTAAGCAACACTAATAATAAATCAGAAAACATAAAAATGAGCAAGCTTTTGACGGTTTTATAGATATTTCAAAATTATGATGCTATGATGCTAGGTGTTTCCATTATTTTGTGCAACCCCTCTTTTACTCTTTTACTCTTTTACTTGTTTCAGTCATTTTACTGCGGCCATGCTGCGGCCATGCTGGAGCACCGCCTTTAGTCGAACAAATCGACCCCAGTACTTATTCTATCGGTCTCTTTTGCCGAACCGCTAAGTGACGGGGACGTAAACACACCAGCATCGGTTGTCAAACAATGCTAGGGGGACAAACACAGACACACACACACACACACACATATATATATATATATACATATACGACAGGCTTCTTTCAGTTTCCGTCTACCAAATCCACTCACAAGGCATTGGTCGGCCCGGGGCTATAGCAGAAGACACTTGCCCAAGATGCCACGTGGTTGGTTAGCAAGCTACTTACCACACAGCCACTCCTGCGCCTATGTATATGTTATATATATACATTCACCTACATACACATCCCACGCATATAAATACACATATACACATATGCATGTAATGAATGATATACATTTTTCTTTATAGCTTCATAGAGTAATCTTCACGACATTTAACACCATTTCGTTTAAAACGTTGTTTATTGATTGTTTCACGCATTTACCTTCGTATCGAACTCATGCAACAGTTGCACGACACACCTATATGTTCCCGCTAGATAGCTTCATTGATCGATATAGGATTATTGGTTGCAATACCTTGACTTTCACTACACTAATCGTTCGAGGAAAGTATTGAATGCTACAACTCTGAATTGTAATTGTGAAAGAGAACTATTACTCACTCGTTCGATCTGATAGAAATAGCAGTCACATGTAGGCGGCGAGCTGGCAGAAACGTTAGCACACCGGGCGAAATGCTTTGTGGTATTTCGTCCGCCGCTGCGTTCTGAGTTCAAATTCCGCCGAGGTTGGCTTTACCTTTCATCCTTTCGGGGTCGATAAATTAAGTACCAGTGACGCACTGGGATCGATGTAATCGACTTAATCCGTTTGTCTGTATTTGTTTGTCCCCTCTACGTTTAGCCCCTTGTGGGTAGTAAAGAAATAGGTATTTTGTCTACCGTTACGTTCTGAGCCGAGGTCGACTTTGCCTTTCATCCTTTCGGGATCGATTAAATAAATACCAGTTACGCACTGGGGTCGATATAATCGTCTTAATCCGTTTGTCTGTACTTGTTTGTCCCCTCTACGTTTAGCCCCTTGTGGGTAGTAAAGAAATAGGTATTTCGTCTACCGCTACGTTCGAAGTTCAAATTCCGCCGAGGTCCACTTTGCCTTTCGTCCTTTCAGGGTCGATAAATTAAGTACCAGTCACGCACTGGGGTCGAAGTAATCGACTTAATCCGTTTGTCTGTCCTTGTTTGTCCCCTCTATTTTGAGCCCCTTGTGGGCAATAAAGAAATAAGAAATAGCAGTTACATAGTTCTCAAATCACCGAAACACGTACTGGGTAATTGAATCTGAGGCAAACTGCAATAACGAAACTGCCATGCTGGAGCAACTTTGATTATGGAGCAGTTTGATGTTGGCTGGGGTGGGGCTTAATAATAACAACGGTGACGATGACAATAATAGCAACAACCATCCTCCCTTCTAAGAAAATATAAAATGTACACCTGCCTGAAAAGCAACCAAATATCCCTAAATTCAAACAACCCTACTGTTGGGGAAATAGGACATTGATGTTCTGGTTGCACAGTGCCTGGAAAAAAAGTTACAGGATAAACTGAGTTAGAATTCCTTTGATCATATGTTTGTTCAACCAGAGTAGACGTGGTTAAACGACAAGAACAACAATCACAACAATAAAAACGACAGCAACAACAACTACAATTGTGTACTCGGTTTCTCAGATCTTTGTCTTTATCCTGTAGCGACTAAAACATTGAACAAACACTGGTTGTGATAAACACTTGTAATAGAATTTACCGAAGTGGCGGACACTGTAAAGACCAGTAAGTTGGAAAACCCAAGAAAAGACAAACAGAAAGCAACATTCGGATGAGTCACTGGAATAACAGTTATGAAGTACTTAACATTAAAAAAGAATGTTTATTAATATTGTTTAATGTAAGGGAGTAGAGTTAGTACCATTGGCTTTTCGCCTAAGGTCCGTAAATACAAATTAGTAGAGCATAGCTTGCTAGTTGTTATTTAAAGATCCGCGCGAAATGTACAGACATGGACCGATGAATCAGTGAAGGGTAGATACAAAGGTACAATTCGACAAGTTTAGTGATGTTTTGAAAAGATTATATGAGGCATGCTTGTTTGTGGATGGGCACTGAATATTCTTTTCTTGTATTGTTTGTTGTATGGGCTTCAGATATTCGACTGGTTAAATGTTGGGATAATGACATAACTGTTACTCACTGGTAAACTGGTAAATCAGAGAGCTTGAGGCTTGAGAAGTTTTCTATTTTCCCTATGGTCTGGTAGGCTGACCTGACGTTAAACAACGATAATAACCAACAACACTCTGCAAGAACCTTAAACATGTGTATCAACTACAAATATTACTTTGTAAATTTGACATAAAGCCACGTATTGAGCGGATTACCAGAGTAAATACTTACTTACTTGTGACGGCGTTCACCCAGGGCGGATTGAGCCGACTTCTTCTCTGGTCCTGACGGCATCACGAACCATGGCGGTCCGGGCTCAACGGTCCCGTGCGAGGTCACTGGAGATAGCGAGCCATTCGCGGTTCCATCTGCGCTGACCGACCACCTGCGGACCTGAGAGTTCGGAGAGGTCCTCCTTTATCGTCGTTGCCCAGGTCTTCAGCTGTCCGCCCGTGCGTTTGCGCCAGTTGGGAAGTGGAGGTGGGGGAAGGACATCGCGAATCAGCTCACCCTCTGGACGCCGGGCCGCATGACCGAACCGCCTTAAGCACCATTGTAGAAGCACAGAAGGGAGGGGCCGGAGATTCAGGCGATGACGAAGACTGGCTAGAGGTGTTCGACAATGGCCGGAGTAAATGCGATGTATTGACTGAATCGGTATTCTACTAATTGGCTTTAAACATCCTATACATACCAATCTATACAGTGTATCCTGTCCAAATATTTTGATCATCAGATCTTAATGACGTTAACTCCCTTGATTGTTGCTTCATGTGTTTACAAACATCTACAGAGAAACAAATACTAGCTTGGATGGATATTAGCAGTTGATTTGATCAAAATAAGTGAGGCCCCACTCCCTGTATGTATATTTAGTTTGCAACCGCTCCCTTGAAGTATTTTCACTCAACCATAAGCTTATACTTTGCACTATTGACTCTGATTGGCAAAATCGATCTCGCAACGTGACTAAATTCCGCAATGTATTTGTCAACTGTAGCCCTAACATAGCAATCAATATATCACATTTTAATTTCCTTACTCTTGTGTATATATATATATATTGCTCGTTTCGCTTTTATAACAGTCAAGGTAATTTCAATCCCAAGCTGTTACGGTTACATAACTAATGCTGGACTGCAATAGTCGATGGACAATTTGACGTAAAGTGTCGTTATTTGGTGACGTTTCCATTGTAAAATTTAGTAATACACATTCCATTGCATTCCATATTTAATTAACTTCAATTCATTATAATTTCAGGGTTGTTCTCCTGTATTTTTTTATTATCAGAATTAATCATTTTGGAAATTATTCTCTCCATCACTAATTGCCAAAAAATTCTTGACTTAATATAAATCAAGTATGCTAGTATATACAATAGGCGTGTCTGGGTATTTTTTCCCAGTCGTTCTTTTAAAATATGTCTAAGTGTGAGACTGTACATTTATGTGTACATGTGTGAGTATCTTAACGTCTTAGTGTGTGTTGATTGAAAGCGTGATTCTCAATGACTAAGAGATAATGAACTGTAAATGGTGACTGCATTACACACACATACGCACACACATTCATATACATACATCCATATATATATATGTGTGTGTGTATATATATATGTCTGTGTGTGTGTATGTATATATATATATATATTATTATATATATATATATATATATAATATATATATATATATATATATTTATATGTATATAAGTATGAATGTACGTATATATGTAAATATGTGTATATATATATATGTATGTATGTATATATATATATATGTGTGTGTGTGTGTGTGTGTGTGTGTGTGTGTACGTGTGTATGTATATGTATATATATTTATATATATATACATCCGCACATGTATATAAAGATCGGCATGTGTATGTGTATATACATATGTGTGCATGTATGTGTGTGTGTGTGTGTGTGTGTGTGTGTGTGTTGTGTGTGTGTGTGTGTTTGTGTGAGCGCATGTTTACGTGTATGTGTGGAAACGTAAAAGTAAAGACACCATATTGTATATTTTTGTCGTACTGTAAAAATGGTCAGTTACCTGAAGAAGAAATGACTAGAATTAAGAGATAATTTCATGGCCGTCTGCTTCTCAGAAGATGTGTCAGGCCTCATTCCAATCAGCTTTCGTGTTGTCTCTAAGCAATTAGTACTTGAAATTCCATTTACATCCTGTAAGGCTTCGCTTGAGCAAGCCAAGCGGCCTACAGTTTATTTTTGACTTGACACCGAATTCACATTGATTGCATTAATAAACTTTTATTTCAAGCAATGCTATTTATAATATTTCTGGCTGGTTACTTCTATAGACAAACACTTTATGTGTATATGTATGAAGATGCATATATGCATATATATATATACACACACACAAACATACAATTACGTGTGTGTATATAAGAGAACATTATTATTCCTAAGAATAATAGCCTTAGTGGCCTCGAGCGTAAAATCTGTATATGCAAAATTAGTAATTGTATATAAGATATATAAATATATTCATATATACTAGGGTACTACATAAGAACCTGCTTCGCTAAAAATAGAAGTCAAATTACCCCTAAGCCACAGGAGTATTTTGACTTCTATTTTTAGAGAAGCAGGTGCTTATGTAGTACTCTAGTATGAATATATATATATATGTGTGTGTGTGTGTGTGTGTGTTGTGTTTGTGTATGCGTATCACGTGATCACATGACCGACCAGATTATCGGGTGTTGTTACACAATGCACTTTGCATTGTTTTAGACTGCGAATGACGCCACCCTGCTGACTGAGCGAGCAGGTCAGCATTCCCCCACTGAGCGAAACGGCGACTACTGCAACGTGAAATGAAGTGTCTTGCTCAAGAACACGACGCGCTGCCCGATCTTGGAATCGAACCCACGATCTAACGATTGCGTGTGCAACAGCCTAACCAGTAGGTGCCTTCACATATAAGCATATATGTATACATATATGTGTGTGTATGTATGTATGTATGTATGTATGTATGTATGTATGTATGTATGTATGTATGTATGTATACAGAATATCTATATGCATGTATGTATGCATGCATATATGGATATGTGAATGTTTGTATCACTAAACTGGGATTAATTCAAAGGAAGCTTAAGAACAATAGGGGAATATTTAGTGATACTGATGGGGTGAATAACAATGGCTTAACAGTCATCAACAAAGCCTAAAGTCCCAGTCAATAAAAATTTGTTATACATACATAGATACATACATACATACATACATACATACATACATACACGCATGCATGCATGCATGCATACATACATACATACATACATACATACATACATACATACATACATACATAAATACATACATACATACATACATGCATGCATGCATGCATACATACATACATACATACATACATACATACATAAATGCATACATACATGCATACATGCATGCATACATACATACATGCATACATGCATGCATGCATGCATACATACATACATACATACATACATACATACATACATAAATGCATACATACATACATACATGCATGCATACATACATACATACATGCATGCATGCATGCATGCATACATACATACATACATACATACATACATACATACATACATACATACATACATACATACATACATACATGGTGGTTGTGTACTCCTTATGCAGAGTCTGGCCACCTCTTGTACTAACATCTTAGATCTAACATGGCGCTTGGTACGGCTTTTCAAATCAGACAATGTTTTGAAAAGACACCCACATAGATTGCATATCTGATTTGGACCACCAAGATCTGCAGTTAAGTTCTGATCTTTGTGGATCTTAAAATGTCGTTTGAGGACCCCATTAGATTTGCAGACCTTATGGCATATACGGCATTAAAATGTGTGCACAGATATATAGGCAGAGTAGTTGGAGGAGGCTCGTTTTTTCAGGGATCCGCATTGGAACCTAGCAAAAGAAAGGCATGGTCTGTCACAAGCTGTTGCATAGTCGGGTCATCGGTGAATAAAGTGGCAACACCACTAGGCTTTCTTGATGAGGAGGGCGATTGTTGGACACCCTGCGGGACGAAAACTAAGAGCAGTCAAAGGGCGGAGGAATTCATGAGTAGTCAACGGCCATCCAACAAATATGTGCAAATATGAATATATCATTTTTATTTTACATACATATCATACATATCAACAAAAGGACCAAAATTCCTTCCCAAATCACGGGATCGTAAAAGCGGATTTTCTGGTTTCCGTGGCTTATATATTCCCCTCTGGTCGAGACACCAGTCCATTGAAGGATTACTCATTTTTGTCAATTGAGTGAACTGGAGCGACGTGTAATGAAATGTTTTGCTCAAGGGCACAAACGCATCTCCTGGTCCAGGAATCGGAAACACA
>NC_043000.1:157076571-157091571 GCF_006345805.1 Octopus sinensis | reverse complement strand
TAATTTTACAAAGGTATTGAAATGAAATTTTGTTAAGTCCAAATGCTCCCTTTAGAGGTAAGACGTGGAAAAGATATATTCGCAAAGTGATTAAACGTGAAAGACTTGCCAATATAGCCTTTACATTCGGATGAGAACTACAGGTATAAAAGACAGGATAAGAATGTCTGCTGTGAGGGAGTTATTAATAAGGAGAGGTCAAGAAATTAACTCTTCTCATGAGTGAAGAAAATACGGCCATCAGAACATTTTAGATAAGCTTCTTCACGCGAAATAGCAAGGAGAAACTTTTTCAAAGTCTTATTGCGTGTCACCTAAAAATTCACAGCCTCTCACAGCTGTTATGTCATAGATGTGTCCTTTGCTTTTAAACTGTTGCACGATTAGATGGTGTTAGTCGTCATTGAGCCACCTAATATGACTCTCAGAAGGCTGTAATCTCGCTGGTAGCAAACTCGGATGAGGAACATATACAAACAAGGTTGTAACTTGAACACGTTTATTGTGGCCACATGTATATGCACAATGGAATGATAAATGGAATAGTTGGTGCATAAAGTCCATGATCTTCTGTGCTCGGCTCTTATCCGCTAGCTGGTGTGTGTTGAGAGAGAGACTAGATCATGTCTTCACAGTTCGAGGTCTCAGTGCAGAATGAGGAAGAGGTGAGGTCACGTGTCTGAACCTTAATGTTGTGTAATGCCCTCTATCTCTGTATAGCCAGCTTGTATACCAGCTGTCAAGTGCGGGTAATGCGCCTTCACACGGCTTAGCATCCCCGACAACCACTTCGGTGTCTTTAGCAAAGTTCACAGGATTTCGGTCCGAGCATAACTCAGTCTATTTCCTCCTAAAATTGTCATGGTTATTGCCCTTCCTATTTCGACTAAATTATATACAAACACAACACAAAACAAAACAAAAATAGGAAGATAAATGTATAAATGAAAGCTGAACTATTCAAAGCAGCAATATAAACAATAGCAGAAGTTCAAAACAATTACAGCAGCAGCAAGAATAGTCTATGCTACCACCACCACCACCACCACCACCACCACCACCATAACAACAACAACAACAAACCAACAACAGAAACGAGAGCTGCGGTATTGCGTCACCGTTATCGTCAGCATTGTAACACCAACTCCCTTATCAGCAGATCCACAATGTCAGCTGCACCAAAAACAATAACAGCACCAACAACAGTAACATTGTGTCAATGAAGAACAATCTGCGTAATCTCTCGATCCGCTGGAAATCATAGTTAATTCTCGCTAAAATCATACCCGTTATATGACAATAAGAATAAGGTGGGGCGCATCGGATGAAATGTTGTATCTTTAGATCCAGCATGTCCGCTTTTCTGCACCGTTCCCCCAACAGAGAGAAAGTGGGCGGAATACACGTGACTGTAATGCCTTTAAGTATAGGTCAGCTCAAATGGTGCTGATATATCGGTTTCAAATTTCGGTGAAAGGCCAGCAATTTCGAGAGGCTGAGGAAAGTCGATTACGTCAAGCACAGTGCTAAAATGGTACTTATTTTATTGACTCTGAAAGGATGAACGACAAAGTCTATTTCGGTGGAATTTGCACTCAGAACGAAAAGACGAACGAAATGCCGTTAAGAACTTTTTTCCAGCGTGCTAACGATCCTCATTTCTTTATTGCCCACAAGGGGCTAAACTCAGAGAGGACAAACAAGGACAGACAAAGGGATTAAGTCGATTACATCGATCCCGGTGCGTAACTGGTACTTAATTTATCGACCCCAAAAGGATGAAAGTCTAAGTCGACCGCGGCGGAATTTGAACTCAGAACGTAGCGGCAGACGAAATACCGCTAAGCATTTTGTCCGGCGTGCTAACGATTTTACCAGCTCGCTGCGTTAAACTAGGCTATATTAAAAGGTGGTCCGAAGGACAACAAGAACAACGACAACAACATCGACGTCAACAACAGCAAGAACCATAAAACTTAGGATATACAAGATTCGTTCCCATCTAGAACGTCTTAACCTTGCAAAAAACATTGTGTTAGATTATATTATTTGAGTCGTCTCCCTTGTTTGAAGGTTTTCATATTTCAAAAGTTCCAGGCTAGAAAGTTTTTTTGCATACTAATTGCATGGCTAATCCCAATCAAAGTTCTTTGCTATATATTTCTCAATTACCTATATCGTATATATTGTATTTAACATGCTGAGCAATCCTCTGCAGATTTGTCCTACCTATGTTGTTGATATCCATATGTGCTCTCTTTCTCTCCTCCTCTCTCCCCTCCCTCCCTCTCTCTCACTCTTTCTCTCACTCACTCTCTCTCTCTCTCTCTCGGGTGCAGAATGCATTGATAACCAGCTGGAGGAGGCTCTTCCTGGGGTTAAAGACGGTTACTAATGTCGAATACCCATATTGATATGGCGATAAATATAAATACATATATGTGTGTGTGTGTGTGTGTGTGTGTGTGTGTGTGTGTGTGTGCATGTGTGTGCGTGTGTGTGTGTGTATATATGTTACAAGGGCAGCAATCTCGGGGGAAAGGTAAGTCGATTACACCAACCCCAGTGCTCAACTGGTAGTTATTTTTATCGACCCAGAAAGGATGAAAGGGAAAGTCGACCTCGGCGCAATTTGGACTCAGAACACGAAGACGGGCGAAATACCTATTTCTATTCTTTACTACCCACAAGGGGCTAAACACAGAGGGGACAAACAAGGACAGACAAACAGATTAAGTCGATTATATCGACCCCAGTGCATAACTGGTACTTCTTTAATCGACCCCGAAAGGATGAAAGGCAAAGTCAACCTCGGCGGAATTTGAACTCAGAACGTAGCAGCAGACAAATACCGCTAAGCATTTCGCCCGGCACGCTAACGTTTCTGCCAGCTCACCACCTTAAATGATAATAATAATGATGACTTCTTGCATAATAATAATAATAATGATAATACTTTCTTTATTGGCCACCAGGGCCGAACAAAAAACATAAAGGAAGATACACACACGAGGGACAGTGAAGTTAAACGTGTAAACAGCAAAAAAAAAAGAATAATAAAACACAGCAAAGAGATTAAACCAACAATATACTTTCCTAATATTGGGGGGAGTTCCACTGAGAGGTGACCAAAGGAACCTCACACACTGTGGACCCCTAACACCAAAGGCACCTGAGATAGATACCCTCTCCCCTTCATTCCATCTGGCCTTCAGGCGCTTTCACACTGGCTATAATAATAATATAATAATAATAATAATAATAATAATAATAATAATAATAATAATAATGATGATGATGATGATGATATGATGATGAGATGATGATGATGATATGATGATGATAATAATATAATAATAATATAATAAAAAATAAAATAAAATGATGATGATGATGATGATGATGATGATGAATGATGATAATGATGATGATGATAATAATAATAAATAATAATAATAATAATATAATAATAATTAATAATAATAATAATAATAATCGACTCTCTGATGTTATTAAAGTTATCTCCCTTGCTTGGTGCTTTTTATGTTTAAAAATCTCCAAGAGGTGTCTAATTGCAAAGTCAATTGGAGTTAATCAAATTTTTTTCTTCTTTTAACTCTCGTGTCTTATCCATGTGAAATGTTGTCGTGTGTGCAATCGACAAAAGGCTGGACAAGCAGAAAAAGACAAGTCATGACCTTCTAGCAACGACTATAAGACAGAATGGGGTGGGGTTGATGGCAAAGAAAGAGTGAGAGAGAGAGAGAGGGGGAGAAAGAGAGAGAGGGGTAGACAATGAGTACGGGAGAAAGACAGAGAGGAGTATAGGGAAAAAAGCGGGGGATTGATGGTTAATAGTAGAAAGGGAATGTAATAAATACAAGGTGAAAAAGAAAGGAAGGATGGAAATTTGAATAGGGAAAGGGCAAGGGTGAGAGTGAGAGGTAGAAAGAATAACTGTGAAGAAGAGTGAAGTGGGAACATATGAGAGAGAGAGTGAGGGGGAGAGAGAGAAGCAGATAGACAGAAAGGAAAAAGAAAATCAGAAAGAGAGCGAGAAGGAAAGAAAGAGGAAGAGGAGTTGTGTGTGAGTAAAAGAGAACAAAACAGAAGATATGAAAGAATGACGAGTTTGAGATGTTGAAGAGATATACGGGGGAGAGAAAGTGTGAGTGAGGAAAGACTAAGAGAGAGAGAGAGGGGGAAGAGGGCATATTAAGAGGCAGTGACAGAGACAGAAGGACAAAGAGAGAGGAGGAGAGGGAAGGAGAGAGAGAGATAGTGGAGCAGAGACACAAAGAGAAAGAGATACAGAGAACCGTGAGGGAAGTGGTGGAGTTGTTACGTAGACAAAGGAGAGGAACGGAGGGAGACAAAGGAGCCACGAAAACAGATTGTTCGACAGAGAAAGAGATAGAGGGAGGGGGAGAGGAAAACCTGGCTGATATACAGATAAAAGAGAACGAGATAACAAGAGAGTGAAAGAAAGATATATATATATATAAGAGAAAGAGAGAGAGAAAGAGAGAGAGAGAGTGACAGACAGATAAGATAGAAAGATATGAAGTGAAATAGAGAGCGAGGTAGTAATTAGTCATTCAGTAGTGAACAGTACTGCCAAAGCGAGGGTGTGAATCAGCCGCCACCTCCTACACATACACATACGGTGACGTATGGTGACGTCAAACATCATTAGTCGACTTCGGTCAAGTTAATTACGCAACAACAAGAACACCAGCAATAGCAATGAGCCAACAATGGAGCCACTATATGGTCACTCGAACTGCTAGAAATAGCTGTTAGTAGTACACCCTAACACCTAGAACAGGAACAAACCTTTAATATGACCTAGATGCGCGATGTCTCATATAAACACGACGACATGATCATGATTGAGTCAGCTCAGTCCGGGATTAATCTGGGGGAAAATTCCATTACCATAACTTCTCTACCCTTTAGCTAAGGTCAATGTATAATAGTATCTGTACCTTCCAACTTAATATCTGATAGGGTCCCTTATGGTCCCTATATATCGATATTAAACAGACTTTTTAAAACTAGGTAAGGAATTACGGATTGCACTGTCTTTAGCATGATTAGGCGTTGTACTCTCAAGATCCAATCAATTTTCCGCCTTGGAGTAAACATGATCTATGGAAGACGCATCTGATTGACTGCTTGACCTGCTAAAATAGCACACAATTCTCCCTCAAATTGCACATTAGTCTTCAAAAAAGAAAGAGCAATCTTCATTATCTTTTAGTTGGGAGAGAAATCAGGGCTCATGACCTTTTAAAGGATCTTGAAAACTGGCAGGAAGGTAAGAGAGATGCATCCTGGAGCCAGGGAGCTGCCCTAAATGCTTACAACAATGTTAAATCGAGCGACAGATTGAACCTAGGACCCAGCTAATAAGATAAAGCGTGATTCGATCTCAGAATGCAAAGAGACGGAACAAATATCATAACGCATACAGACCGATGTGCCTACAGTTTCACCAATGCCTCACTCTAGATTAGTACTTTTTAAAAAATTTCATCAGCACCAAAGGCGTGAAAGATAATACTGACCTAATCAGGATTTGAACTCAAGTTGCTGAGATTCAGGACATAAGCCATGCGGCAGTCGATCCGACGAACCTGCAGCAATTCCACCAATACACCGCCCTAGATTCCCTAGATTGATAATTGTCTTTTTTCTTTTTTTTTAAACGGCACTGAAAGGATGAAAGGTAAAGTAGACTACAGCGGGGTTCGAACTCAGCGGCAAGTGCTTGGAACTAGTGTCACGAGACTCTGTCAATTTTCCGACTTATTAGATACCGTTGTTCTGAACACATTAAAAAGACGGGATGATCTGGATGATTACGGCAGGAACATTTTTGGTGAACCATTAGAATCGCCACAAGCTGGAATTAACTGCAAATGAACGCAGTGACATAATATTTCTGTTACTAAATGTGTTCGTTCTTTGACAACTGCAGCATTTTCATACACAATACACATAAAAACAAATAAGTCAACATTTAATACAAGTATTCATCTAAGAGGAACCACTTCGCTTCATCCTGACTGTCAATTATATTTCTTGATTGCTTCATCTTTTCTCAGAATGCTTCGTACACGCACCAGTAACGAGGTTAATGAAGCCAGGTCAATTATTTACGGTCAGATGTGTGGAATTCAGTGCAGCCAGTGTTATATATGCATGCGATTTATCAGTAACCATTGGGGCTCATGAACAACACATTGCTGATCGGCTGGTAATAATGCTGCTGCATTGACAAGCATTACATTCCGAAAGCGCTACACGCCATCATTTTATCAGCATCTACAGCAGCATATGAAAGAGTCGGCCTGACAGTTGACACCAGAGAAGTGAGATGTCCACTATCAGTAGAACACTATACTCAATGTAATAACAAGAGCTAGCCACAGTCTTCCAATTTAAACATCAAGACAGCTTTATTTCCGATGACGAAGATATTCAAAACTGAATTAGGCAGGTTTCTGCTTACATTTACAGTAACCAAAAATTAACAAAAAATGTTTTCAGGAAACCACATGGTTTGGGGTTCAGTCCCACTGCGTGACACCTTGGGTAAGTGTCGTCACAAAGCCTTGTGAGTGGATTTGATAGACAGAAACTGAAAGAAGCACGTCGTATATATATATATATATATATATATATATATATATATATATATTATATATATATATATATATATATATATATATATATATACGTCTGTGTGTGTTTGTATGTGTGTATTTGTCCCCCCGATCACCAATTGACAACCGGTGTTGGTGTGTTTACGCTCCCGTAACTTAGCGGTTCAGAATAAGTACTAGGCTTTAAAAAAAAAGTTCTAGGGTTGATTCATTCGAGTAAGAGTTTCAAGGCGGTGCTCAAGCATGGCCACAGTCTAATGACTGAAACAGGTAAAAGATAACGCTTAAAAATAAAAGAAATGTTAACATTATTAAATTTCTGGATGTTTTCTTCTTTTTTTTGCGTAGTTAAATAATTAAAAAGCGGGTTGCACAGAGAATTATTGATCTGCAAAAACAGGCCAGTTATGCCAGCACAGCAAAATACGAACAGAAAAAAAGCTTTCCAAGAATGACAAAACAACTATACTCTGAGATGTACCCATACACACAGACAGAAAGATCAAGACTAAATTACCAGATTTCGTTGTCAAGGAAAACGAGGAAAACAAAAGATTCTTAATCGACATATCACTTCTGGAAGATGACAAATGTATTTCTGAAAGAGGTGGAGAAATTATCCAAATATAATAATCTATAAATGGAAGTACTCCGTCGGTTACGACGACGAGGGTTCCGGTTGATCCGATCAACGGAACAGCCTGCTCGTGAAATTAACGTGTAAGTGGCTGAGCACTCCACAGACACGTGTACCCTTAACGTAGTTCTCGGGGATATTCAGCGTGACACAGAGAGTGACAAGGCCGGCCCTTTGAAATACAGGTACAACAGAAACAGGAAGTAAGAGTGAGAGAAAGTTGTGGTGAAAGAGTACAGCAGGGATCACCACCATCCCCTGCCGGAGCCTCGTGGAGCTTTTAGGTGTTTTCGCTCAAGAAACACTCACAACGCCCGGTCTGGGAATCGAAACCGCGATCCTACGACCGCGAGTCCGCTGCCCTAACCACTGGGCCATTGCGCCTCCAATCTATAAATAGAGATGACGCGAAGGTGGGGTCTGAAAACGGAAACTTTCCCCATAATAGTAGATGCTTTAAGAATGATAACATAAAATATTGCATAGAAATATATACACCCTGAAACCTTAAGACGTACAAATATTTATAATATACTGCAAATAGCAGTGCCAGACATTGCACGTTTATTGTATGCAGATCTTATAATAAAGTAAGAGAAATATCAGAACCGAAACAAAAGCACTGCACATGGCATAGACAGAGGAAGCTTCAGCCAGTTGTGCAGTGAAAGCTAGCAGTAAAAAATGGTGATGATGTTGTTGTTGCTGTTGTTGATGATGATGATGATGATGATGATGACGACGACGACGACGATAACGACAACAATGACGATAATGGTGATGATGATGATGATGATGATGATGATGATGATGATGATGATGATGTTGCAGCTGTTGTTGCTGCTGTTGTTGGTGGTGTTGATACTGCTGCTGTTGTTGTTGTTGTTTGCTGCTGCTGCTGCTAATGATGATAATGATGATAGTGGTGATAATGATGATGACGACAATGATGATGATGGTGGTGATGATGATGATGATGATGATGATGATGATGATGATGATGATGATGATGATGATGGTGATGATGATGGTGGTGATGATGATGATGATGATGATGGTGATGGTGATGATGATGACGACGATGATGATGATGATGTTGATGATGATGATGGGGAGGAGGAGGAGGAGGACGACGACGACGACGACAATGACTACGAGGACGATAATCACCATCCGCATCATCTTTATCACCGAGGATACGTTCGCAGTTTCTTGCCACCATCAAATGCCTCACCTATTCTGGACTTCTGAAATATCATGTAGAGTTGTTGTTTACAGCAGAACAATGATGACTTCTGTTACAACCAGCCTTGTGAGTTTTTCTTTTTTTGCGGGGCAGGGCGGGTTTATATCAGGAACTACAAAGTTCAATGAAGCACAAAGACAGTCACTGCACAAATCAACAACGCAATATTGTACCCTTTCGTCTTTTCCTTGAGTATGAGTAACAGGAACTAGAACCTTCTGAGATGTTTCTTTTACTCTTTTACTTGTTTCAGTCATTTGACTGCGGCCATGCTGGAGCACCGCCTTTAGTCGAGCAAATCGACCCCGGGACTTATTCTTTGTAAGCCCAGTACTTATTCTATCGGTCTCTTTTTGCCGAACCGCTAAGTGACGGGGACGTAAACACACCAGCATCGGTTGTCAAGCAATGCTAGGGGGACAAACACAGACACACAAACATATACACACACACTTATATACATATATACGACAGGCTTCTTTCAGTTTCCGTCTACCAAATCCACTCACAAGGCATTGGTCGGCCCGGGGCTATAGCAGTAGACACTTGCCCAAGATTCCACGCAGTGGGACTGAACCCGGAACCATGTGGTTGGTTAGCAAGCTACTTACCACACAGCCACTCCTGCGCCTGCGATGTTTCTTTGCTTTGTAATTGTTTGTCTCCGTCAAGCATTTTTCCCATAAAGGAACAGATTTCTTCTGCCCTCGAAGTACATTCTGTTGTCTGGATGCTGTTTTAACTGGTCGTTCGAGATTTTTTCATTATTACTCATTATCTTAATCATTATTAAGAAACTATAGGCGGCGAGCTGGCAGAATCGTTAGCATACCGGGCAAAATTCTTGGCAGCATTTTGTCCATCTTTATATTCTAAGTTCAAATGTCACCAAGGTCGATTTTGCCTTTCATCCTTTCTGGGCCGATAGATTAAGTACCAGTGAAACGCTGGAGTTCATAAATTAAGTACCAGTGAAACACTGGAGTCAAGAAATTAAGTACTGGAGTCGATAAGTTAAGTATCAATGAAACACTGCGGTCGATGTAATTGACTGGTCCCCACACACCAAAATTTTAGGTCTTGTGCCTATAGTAGAAAAGATTATTCACAAACTAGAGTTATTACCCGTTACACAGCATGTAACTTAATAAATATGCTTTTGCCGCCATGTGTAATTTCAGGAAAGATAACATAACTATAATAACCATAATTTAACTTCTATCGAATTTTTTGCTGTTTATGCAAAATGATGAAGTGAATACAAATCTTCGTAGAAAAATATTTATTAACTTTGAAGTAGAAATGAAATAAAATTGTATATTTTGCAATAAATAAAGTTTGTGTCAGCAAAATTTTGTTTAAAATAATATTTTTCAGAAAGTTGATATTGCCTGTTATCTAACTTCATGTGTACATATTCTGTACCACTTTTATTACATTCTCTCTGTATCATCTTTACAATCTCTCTGTTCTTCTCTCTCTCTTTCTCCTTCTCTCTCTCTCTTCTCCTCTCTCTCTCTCAACACACACACACACACACACACACACACACACATACAGACGCACACACATTCTCTTTCTAGACAATGTAAAGTGTGGCTGGAGGAATGAATCAACCAATCAACCAACATTTATATCGACTATCATAACATAGAGTGAAGGCGCATGGCTCAGTGGTTAGAGCGTCGGACTCACAATCATGAGGTACTGAGTTTGATTCCCGGCCCGGGCAGTGTGTTGTGTTCTTGAGCAAGACACGTTGCTCCAGTTTCACGTTGCTCCAGTTCAGTCAGTTGCAGAAATGAGTCGCGACGCCACTGTTGGCAAGCTGTATCGGCCCCTTTGCCTTTCCTTTGAATAACATCGGTGGTGTGGAGTGGGGAGACTGCTGGTCTTCCATAAACAACCTTGCCCGGACTTGTTCCTTGGAGAGCAGCTTTCTAGGTACAATCCCAAGGTCATTTATGAATGGTGTTTTAACCCTTTACTCTTTTATTACGTAGCCATGCATAAGCATACGAACATACATACCTACATGTATATACACTTCATATATAAATGGAAAGTTTACGAAAATAAGCAAAAGAAGAAGGCAGGTGGTGTACAAACAAACAGATGTATTAGTATAACGCTCAGGAATAGAAAAAGTCTTTTACGTTTCGAGCCTACGCTCTTCTACAGAAAGATACACAGAAAAAAAGCAAGGAGAGAAACAAGAAGAGAAAAAATGTGTGTAGTAGCTAACGATCTATCTTTCCCTCTCTCTCTCTCCTCTCTCTCTCTCTCTCTCTCTCTCTCTCTCCACACACACTTTATTTTTATCTGCCTATACTCATCAGTATACACATCTTAGAATTAATCTTATTCTAATTATGGAAGGAACCTCTGGATGTCATACCCCGCATATTTGTTTTCTCATTGGTAATGCTTGCCTGTATGTACGCATAAATGTATTTGTTTTCTGAAATAAATTGCACTTCATGTTTCAGGCTCTGATGAAACTGTGCGAGGTAAGTGTTTACTCGGGTGCTCACCTCCGTCTATATATATACATACATATATATATATATATATATATATATATATATATATATATATATATATATATATATATATATATATATATATATAAAACGAAATAATAGAGTCAAAAGGAAGAGGGAGTACAATTCGATACCTGTTTAGTGACTCCTACACATGTTTCGATTCAGCATAGATCCACACACATATATATATACCTCAACACACACACATATTATATATTATAGAGAGAGAGAGAGAGAGACAGACAGACAGACAGACAGACAGGCAGGCAGACAGACAGAGATGTGTGTGTATCCATACGTGCTTGTTTGTAAAGGAACTACTTCTTTACCTCTCGGTATCACTAGTGTGCCAAGTTTATTATCCTCTTACTTAAATAGTAATTATGTAGTTATGTAGTGTGTGTGTGTGTACGCGTGCGCGAGTGAGGTGGACAGAAGATTGCGTATTTCTGAGAGAGAGTAAGTGTGTGGAGGTGTGTAAGCATGTTTTATGCATTTGTAGTCCATCGACAACGGTTACCTTTTATCCTCTTTACCATTTTCCTGCCACTGCTTAGCCATTTCAGTGTTCCTCTATTTCATGATAACTCCCTGTATCCTTTTTGCTTTCTCTCTCTCTCCTCTCTCTCTCTCTCTCTCTCT
This sequence comes from Octopus sinensis, assembly GCF_006345805.1. NCBI lineage: Eukaryota > Metazoa > Mollusca > Cephalopoda > Octopoda > Octopodidae > Octopus > Octopus sinensis. Next base: position 157,079,829 of record NC_043000.1, on the reverse strand, counting down.
CTCTCTCTCTCTCTCTCTTTCTCCCTCCCTCATTCTTCTACTATACGATGTAAAGCATGGCAGTAGACACCAACCAACCAACCAACCAACCACCATTTATATCAAACTTTATTATTTAGAGATGATGGCCATTTTTGTAGCTGATTTTTACGCTTTTATTTAAACAACTTAGAGTAAATACGGTCTGTTGCTTAGGCCTCCAAATTTGTACAGATAATTGATTTAACAATCTGTGTCAAAAGTAGGCTAAGATAGACACTGTTGTATTGTCCAGCTTTTTCCGTTAGAAGCTAATTGTCTTTGATTTTATTCACGTATTTTCATAGCGTACAGAAAGCAATCTACGTTACAGAATGTATATATATATATATATATTATTTTTTTCTTTTTCTTTTTTACTTGTTTCAGTCATTTGACTGCGGCCATGCTGGAGCACTGCCTTTAGTCGAGCAGATCGACCCCGGGATTTATTCTTTGTAAGCCCAGTACTTATTCTATCGATCTCTTTTGCTGAACCGCTAAGTGACGGGGAAATAAACACACCAGCATCGGTTGTCAAGCAATGCTAGGGGGACAAACACAGACACAAACACACACACACATATATATATATAAATACATATATACATATATACGACAGGCTTCTTTCAGTTTCCGTCTACCAAATCCACTCACAAGGCTTTGGTCGGCCCGGGGCTATAGCAGAAGACACTTGCCCAAGATGCCACGCAGTGGGACTGAACCCGGAACCATGTGGTTGGTAAGCAAGCTACTTACCACACAGCCACTCCTGCGCCTATATGGTCATATACTTTATGTTTAGCCGTATTGCTTCTGCTGCCTCGTTCTGAGTTCAATTTTCGCCGAGGTCGCATTGGCTTTCATCTTTTCGAGGTCGATGACTTAAGTACCAGTGAAACACTGGAGTCGATGTAATCGACTAGTCGCTTCCCCCAAATTTCAGGCCTTGTGCCTATAGTAGAAAGGATTATTTAATTTATGCATTATAGAATGTATAGATCGTTGTTGTTTAATGGTTGCTGATAGAAAGAACGCCTCTGCCGCCTTGTTTGCGTTTTAGGTTGGGCGGTCTACGTCACTGTTTGTGTGGAAATTATGTGTGCTTGTTCGTATTTTTCGGGTTTTCATTTCAAGCAGCCCAAATGCTGGTATGAGTACTGACACTGCAAACACATTTGGCGTGCGCGCGCATGTGTGTATGTGTGTGTGTATGTGTGTGTGTGTGTGTGTGTGTGTGTGTGTGTGTGTGTGTGTGTGTGTGTGTGTGTTTTACAAAGTGAAGTGGCAATAAGCCCACTCTCAGGTTCACATTTTATGAGGCTATTATCGAAATATAATATCGAGCTGGCAGAAACGTCAGCACGCTGGGCGAAATGCGTAGCTGTATTTCGTCTGCCGTTACGTTCTGAGTTCAAATTCCGCCGAGGTCGACTTTGCCTTTCATCCTTTCGGGGTCGATAAATTAAGTACCAGTTACGCACTGGGGTCGACGTAATCCGTTTGTCTGTCCTTGTTTGTCCCTTCTGTGTTTAGCCTCTTGTGGGTAGTAAAGAAATATATTATCGAAATATAATTCATACTAATACACTCGCTAGATCTCTTATGCTATACTCGTTACTGAACAAAGCGGAAGAGAAATTAAAACAAAGCATCTAAGCAAAAAAAATACTCCGTTCAAAAACTTCTGGCACTACAATCAATGATTTCTTTTTGTAGACATACACATTCAAATATGAAGTATCAGATGTATCACAACCGTTTTACACCACTGACGCAAAATATACGCATGTAATTGAACGGTGAAAGTTCGCACAAATATCTAATCTCAATGGTAAAATCCTTATCTGTTAGAAAACTTCTCCTCCACAAACGAAGCACAAGCAATCATCAATCACCGGTCAGGTGCCTTCATGCCTTCCCAGTGTCCAGGGATTGGCTTGCCAAGATTCCCTAATTCCTTCTGTCTTGTACTGTATTCATACAATCAGCCAGGTTCCTGTTTTAAGTTCATTCTTTGATGTCCTCAGTCCGCAAAAGCTTTTGACAGCTTCTTGCTTTCTTCCCTTCCACACTTCCTATCAGGGTGGTCTTGGACTATGACTCATAGAACACTATGTTCATAATATAATAGTGTTTTATATTTCATTCCCAACAATAGGTGTCTTTGAAATTTCAACGTTTCTACAACTACTTTGTTTGTTAACCTACATTTCCTGCTTATCCTAGCCATCCTGAAAAATATTCACACCTTAAAAGCTTCTGTCTTCTTCTCATGGCTATATACATTGTCGATAAGGCGGCGAGCTGGCAGAAACGTTAGCACGCCGGGCGAAATGCTTTGCAGTATTTCGTCTGCCGTTACGTTCTGAGTTCAAATTCCGCCGAGGATCGACTTTGCCTTTCATCCTTTCGAGGTCGATAAATTAAGTACCAGTTACGCACTGGGGTCGATATAATCGACTTAATCCGTTTGTCTGTCCTTGTTTGTCCTCTCTGTGTTTAGCCCCTTGTGGGTAGTAAAGAAATAGGTATTTCGTCTGTCATTACGTTCTGAGTTCAAATTCCGCCGAGGTCGACTTTGCCTTTCATCCTTTCGGTGTCGATAAATAAAGTACCAGCTTCGCACTGGGGTCGATGTAATCGACTTAATCCGTTTGTCTGTCCTTGTTTGTCCCCTCTATGTTTAGCCCTTTGTGGGCAATAAAGAAATATATATACATTGTCCAAATTTCTACTCCGTAGAGGATAACTGGCATGATATAATAGTTTACTAGCCTCAATTTTAGGTGCAGCGTTATATCTCTTGGCTAAAACCTCCTAACTAATGGGCCAAGCATAAAGCAATGCGGACACAATTACACGCAATAAATGCATCAAATTTCACATATGCCAAATACATTCAAACCGCAAATAAACTATCTTTGTAACTGAAATATATTGTAACTATAACGTCGATTAGTACCGTATTAAAAGCCTCATAAAACGGAGCACAAAATGCATTACATCAAACCATAAAGAAAAAATAAATATATTCTACATGAAAACTAAAATTAAAAGTCTTATTACTGGTGTGGCACAAGTATTCAAACCAAGAACAAACTGCTATTAACCTAGTAACAATAAGATTTATAAAGCTGAATTCAAATGTGGAAGTTGCAAACTTCATAACTCTAACTTTTATATTAACAGTGCAGGCACAGCGCTGTTACTCCCCGGGTTACTTCAGTTTTAATTGGA
>NC_043000.1:157061571-157066571 GCF_006345805.1 Octopus sinensis | reverse complement strand
TTCAGTTTCCAGCTACCAAATCCACTCACAAGGTTTTGGTCGGCACGAGGTTATGGTAAAATAGTAAAATGTGCAATGCAGTGGGACTGAACCCAGAACCAAGTGGTTGGAAAGCAAGCTTTTTTATCACACAGCCATGCCTGCAAAAACAAGGTGTGGAAGGAAAATATTAAGGGATCATAAACGAAAAAAAATTAATAAACATAGGCGCAGGAGTGGCTGTGTGGTAAGTAGCTTGTTTACCAACCACATGGTTCCGGGTTCAGTCCCATTGCGTGGCACCTTGGGCAAGTGTCTTCTACTATAGCCCCGGGCCGACCAAAGCCTTGTGAGTGGATATGGTAGAGGGAAACTGAAAGAAGCCCGTCGTTTATATGTATATATATATATATATATGCGTGTGTGTGTGTTGTGTGTGTCTGTGTTTGTCCCCCCCCCCCAACATCGCTTGAAACCGATGCTGGTGTGTTACGTACCCGTAACTTAGCGGTTCGGAAAAAGAGACCGATAGAATAAGTACTAGGCTTACAAATAATAAGTCCTGGGGTCGATTTGATCGACTAAAGGGATGCTCCAGCATGGCCGCAGTCAAATGACTGAAACAAGTAAAAGAGTAAAGAGAATATGCACGACGGGTTTTTTTCAGTTTCCAGCTACCAAATCCACTCACAAGGTTTTGGTCGGCACGAGGTTATGGTAAAATAGTAAAATGTGCAATGCAGTGGGACTGAACCCAGAAGCAAGTGGTTGGAAAGCAAGCTTTTTTATCACACAGCCATGCCTGCAAAAACAAGGTGTGGAAGGAAAATATTAAGGAATCATAAACGAAAAAAAATTAATAAACATAGGCGCAGGCTGTGTGGTAAGTAGCTTGTTTACCAATCACATGGTTCCGGGTTCAGTCCCACTGCGTGGCACCTTGAGCAAGTGTCTTCTACTATAGCCCCGGGCCGACCAAAGCCTTGTGAGTGGATATGGTAGAGGGAAACTGAAAGAAGCCCGTCGTTTATATGTATATATATATATATATATGCGTGTGTGTGTGTTGTGTGTGTCTGTGTTTGTCCCCCCCCCCCAACATCGCTTGAAACCGATGCTGGTGTGTTACGTACCCGTAACTTAGCGGTTCGGAAAAAGAGACCGATAGAATAAGTACTAGGCTTACAAATAATAAGTCCTGGGGTCGATTTGATCGACTAAAGGGGATGCTCCAGCTGGCCGCAGTCAAATGACTGAAACAAGTAAAAGAGTAAAGAGAATATGCACGAAGGGTTTTCTTTCAGTTTCCAGCTACCAAATCCACTCACAAGGTTTTTGGTCGGCACGAGGTTATGGTAAAATAGTAAAATGGCAATGCAGTGGACTGAACCCAGAAGCAAGTGGTTGGAAAGCAAGTTTTTATCACACAGCCATCCTGCAAAAACAAGGTGTGGAAGGAAAATATAAGGAATCATAAACGAAAAAAAATTAATAAACATAGGCGCAGGCTGTGTGTGGTAAGTAGCTGTTTACCACTCACATGGTTCCGGGTTCAGTCCCACTGCGTGGCACCTTGAGCAAGTGTCTTCTACTATAGACCCCGGGCCGACCAAAGCTTTGTGAGTGGATTGGTAGAGTAGGGAAACTGAGAGAAAGCCCGTCGTTTATATGTATATATATATATATATGCGTGTGTGTGTGTTGTTGTGTCTGTGTTTGTCCCTCTAGCATTGCTTGACAACCGATGCTGGTATGTTTATGTCCCCGTTACTTAGCGGTTCGGCAAAAGAAACGAGACCGTAGAATAAGTACTGGGCTTACAAAAGAATGTCCCGGGGTCGAGTTGCTCGATTAAAGGCGGTGCTCCAGCATGGCCGCAGTCAAATGACTGAAACAAGTAAAAGAGTAAAAGAGTAAGGAGTAAACATGCTTCCTTTCCTCATCTAGTCCTGGTTTTTCATACTGGGATACCTGATAGCACGTACTTCGCTTGTCATTTAACCACGGTAAACATGTGACATTCCGAATAAATGTAATAGAAGAATCTTTCCTATGTCAACGCAGTCACGACGAGAGAAAGAATTCTTAATAACGCAATTAAAACTATTAACGAATTCTTTCAAGGACTTATCACGATATTTTTTAGAAGGATGGTTTTTTTTTTTGTTGCTGCTGAATATCTATCCAGGCACACGCAGCCTATGACTTACAAACCATCATTAGTTTCCTGGGATGCTACTGTTTAAGTATGACTTATAAACAGTGATTTCATCATTAGCCATCCCTATACCCCTTCCTCATCCCAGGTTGACAAATGTGAGTCATTTCGATGGATAGCAAGGTAAAGTTAGGGTGTGGAGCGTATTGGAGAGACGGACCGAAATACATTACTAAAAAAAAAAAAACATTGTTATTCATATGACGCAGTGCTTCACCAATTTGGGGGATATGATGGCGATGATAAAGACGATTATGATTATTATCATCATCACTACTACTACTACAACTACTACTACTACTACAACTACTACTACTACTACTACTACTACTACTACTACTACCATGACTACTGCTACTTATAATAATAATCCTTTCTACTATAGGTACGCAGACTGAAATTTTTGGGGTGGGGCTAGTCGATTACATCCACCCAGTGCTTGACTGGTCTTATTTCATCGACTCTGAGAAGATGGAAAGCAAAGTTGACCTCGGTAGGATTTGAACTCTAAACGTAGAGAGGGACGAAATACCGCCGAGCATTTTGCGCGGGACGTTAGTGATTCTGTCAGCTCGCCGTCTTAACAACAACAACAACAACAGCAGCAGCAGTAATAATAATAATAATAATAATAATAATAATAATAATAATAATAATAATAGCAGTTTCAAATTTTGGCACAAGGCCAGCAGTCAGCAGTTAGCAGTTTCGGAGTAGGAGATGAGTTGAATATATCGACCCCAGTGCACAACTGGTACTTGTTCTGACGATTCCAAAAGGCAAAAACCAACTTCTACGGATTTTAATTTAATGCGTGAGGACGGACGAAATGCCGCTAAACATTTTGTCCGGCACAGTAACGATTCTACCAGTTCGTCGCTCTAATAACAACACCATCATCATCATCATCATCATCATCATCAACAACAACAACAACAAAAACGACAGTAATAATAACAATCGCTTCAAATTTTACCACATGGGCAGCAATTTGGGGTGAGGGGATGAGTTGATTACATCGACCCCAGTGCGTAACTGGTACTTATTTAATCGACCCCGAAAGGATGAAAGGCAAAGTCGACCTCGGCGGAATTTGAACTCACAACGGAGCGGCAGACGAAATACCGCTAAGCATTTCGCCCAGCGTGCTAACGATTCTGTCATATCGTTGTTCTAATAACAACGACCACGACGACAACAACAACGACAACATCAACAACAACAACAACAACAACAATAATAATAATAATAATAATAATAATAATCATTTCTACTAAAAACACAAGGCCTGAAATTTGGGGGAAGGGGACGAGTCGATTGCATTGACCCCAGTAGTCAACTGGTACTTATTTCATCGACCCCGAAAAGATGAAAGGGAAAGTCGACTCCGGCGGCATAATATTGTCGCTGTTGTTACCTTTATATAGGGAGCAACGAATAGAAAAAATCTAGAATGCTCATCCACCCTTATCTTTCTGATATTAATCAGGGAGGTTCGCTTTGAGCAAATAGCATACTGACCCCTTACTCACTCTACCCTAGTAACATCAAAGGTTCATGAAGTATATCAAAGTATCATATGATTATGACACTGAACACATAACACATCATCCTGATGGCAGTTGACACAATGTTTTAGCATTTTACAAACAACAGCAGACTTCACCAATGAACTGGCGTGGTTCTGACAGAAGGATAGTCTCTGTCATTTTACATCTTCATGTGAACTACATAAAATAAGGTCGTTTTCTTCTTAAACAGCAATGTTTTCGTCAGCAAGGATGACCTCATCGCGAGCTTCTTGTGTAAGTGTGCGTATGAGCGTGTGTCATCAGTTTGTGTCATTGACACACGACTAACAGATTTATAGAAGTGCGTGACAGAAATGTGACGGGTTATAGAGTGAGACGAGGTTATTGGCGATTGAATCAATTTATGTACATACTTACAAGTGCTTATATTAACGGTCCTGAAATGATCAAATCATAATGAACTCGAGTGGATTGTTGTTTGGTATCGTGCCTCACACACCACCATATTTATATTAGAAATATTCTTAACTCCCACGAAGCAATAAAAATCTTCCTCCCCAAAACAGTGCACCACTTACAAATGTTATGAACAAAATATTTCCATATTCAGATAAAATTAACAATGTTAGACCTACTGCCCCCATAATCTATATTAAAATTATGTATACCCTGACAGTTATTTTCACACCTCACTCGAGTCAGGGTGACCAAGTGGTTACAGTATGATGTGATTTGTGTCTGTAGGTGCACCAGATATCTGCGCTAAAAAAGTCACTCTAGGTATCCCCATCGATTCAGGTTAGCCCCTGATGATGTCTACCATAGTTAGCATACGTCTGTATTTCATATACTCACTGCTTTGGGGGTTTTCTTTAGGTGGGGGGGCTTTTTTTCAAATGAGAGCCCACTGCGGTATTTCCGTGAGTCTCCAAGCATGCCTCCACCCTTTGAACGGTGCTCGCTCTATTAAACACACCATGTTTCGAACCACGTAGACGCTGAGTTTTTACTCATTTATAGATCCCTGGTTTTAAGTCATCAGATGATGGGTGCAGCGTTTGATATTGGCTTCTTCCAACGATTAAAAAACCAATGGAAGACATACAGTCCAGTTATCCACCGCTCTATCTGGAGTCATAGTAATGTCACTTATATTGATTTCCTCTTTCGCACAAAGCCACATATTTGCACACAGGGTAGGATAGGATTGAAACTAGTTTAATCGATCCAACTGCATGATTAGTAATTACGTATACATACATGTGTGTGTG
>NC_043000.1:157059978-157061471 GCF_006345805.1 Octopus sinensis | reverse complement strand
ACTCGACGGTTAAAACTACCGCAATACATCATTACTTTATTCTATAGATATCTCTAAATATCTACATACGCAGTAAAATCACCTGCTATATGACCTTCAACAATCCCGAGGAAGCCTCTAGTCGCCCAACCTACTAGAAGTAGCGTCCAAATTTCACTTAAGTCGTGACGAGCCTTAATAAGTTTTGAAAAGGGATGGACTCCTTAGAGCAAGTCTTTTTGAGTGCGTTCCCACTGGAAATCAAACATGTTACTGACATACTTTGCATGTAAAGTTTTTTTTTTAATACTGTTCTAGATTTAAACATTTGGAAAACAAGATATAGAAAATCAATGTTTATTTTATTTAATCTATCGTATTTGTGTGTAAACAGATTATGAATAACACAGTTTTGAAAACGCTAAAATACCAATATGGACTTTTCTAATAACATGAGTTATATCTAAATACTCTGTGAAGTGCATTGTTTGACAGCCACTACGTTACATAATGTAGTCGGAGGTACTTCAAAAACTAAGCGATAGTCACGGCTTGGACGCTTTTAATCTCAGTTTTGGGGTGTTAGACCCTGAGCTAGTCAACAACAACAACGAATATACTCATTGAATAAAGTCTTTTGCACCTTTTGTTTGGGGGAAAAAGGTTGAGTGAAGTGAACTTGATCGAAACATCTTTGATTATAGTTATGTTTAGCCGAGGCTTATATGGAGCTAACCAACAACAAAAGCAACAGCTAAAAGCTTTTATTTCAAATAAAAGCTTTCTATCAAATGCATATTTTTTCACAATTTTGTCCGAAGAAAAGGGCAGCAACGATGCTCCTTTTATTCATTTATTATATATTTTCAAGGCGCTCGAGTCCGGTCGGAGCAAAGAAGAAAGACACTCCCAAATTGGAGACCTCGTTTGAGAGATCGGAAACTGAGTTGAACTCCAGTAGAGGCAATTATGGACCAAGTGTTGAGTTTTAAACGAGTGGTAGATAACTGCTGGGCTACGGAAATACATGACCTTGAAGACAATAGGGTCAATACATAAAATAGGAAGCAATACAGTGGCAGATTACATATAAACGAGTAAATTAGAAAATAACAATAACAAGAGACAACACAAAAAATACAATGTCCCTAATTGGGGGCAGAGCTATCTAGAGCTAATGAATGAACCCAAAAATCTTGTGTTACTCTGACCAAAAAGGGCGAGTCTTCTCCTTGCAGAAATTCCCCGACCTGCAAAAGCATTGTTAGAGTTGGACCCCTTTCTCTTGAGCCCTGTTTGCTACTCTCTCTCTCTCTCTCTCTCTCTCTCTCTCTCTCTCTCACATACACACACACACACACACACACACCTTTCAACAAATCTACCGGGAGTAGTATCTTCCTCTCCACTCGCACCTTCCTTTCTAAGTTGTGCGCTTAACTGAAGAGTAAAGTGCCCGTCTTCTGTTCTCTGAGTCGTATTCACCACTCAGTCTCTTTCGCCATAGCCATCAA
>NC_043000.1:157039978-157054978 GCF_006345805.1 Octopus sinensis | reverse complement strand
AAAAAGAAGAAAAATAAGAAAAAAAAAGTAAAATTCCGATCAAAAGTGATTGAGAAAAAAAAAGATAGATAGATAGATAGAGAGAGAGAGAGAGAGAGAGAGAGAGAGGGGGGAGAGAGATACGTGTGTTGCATTTTTGCAAACGAAAAAAATGGCCACTACATATATAATGTAGAATTTGTTTATATCTATAAGTAGATAGATAGATAGATAGATAGATAGATAGAGAGAGAGAGAGAGAGAGAGAGAGAGAGAGAGAGATAATAAATGCAACATTATATAATTGCTTGTTGATGAAACCGTAAAAGAATCGTAAAATAATTGAATATTCAGAAGTGATTTTCTACCACTAAATACACCCTCTGTCATAAATGTATAAACATGTGACTACGTGAGAAGTTCCTTTTCGCGATGCAATCCTTACATTCTCACTTGATATTGGCATTGAATAGCATAATATTTTACATTTTTGTTGCTCCATCACATGGCTGGAATTTGCCTGTAACAATAAGGGATTCTGTGTACCAGAATTACAGTCTTATATAAACGTAAGTGGGAGGCAGATGGCGCCAGAGTCTAGTGGCCTAGTTCGTATGAAGACAATAAACAAAAGGTTAAACCGCTGGCACGAATCCCCAAAATGAGGAAATGCAGTGAAAACCAGATGTCACTGAAAATATAAAATGATATTTGATAAACTTTCGTTCAACGTTAAAAGTTATTAAAACATGTTTTATATTCTCACTTCACAGTAATGCAATGACACACATGAGAAATAGAGTGAATTGCGGGGGCGGGCTAGAATGGTTTAGATAACTCTGTGGAGAAGCTGCATCTTCACAACATGACTGAAAGTCAAATTTATTGGATAAATTATTTAATATAATAAAATATTGATTTTGTTTACAATGACATAAGATAACATTTTTTCAAGGCAGAGATAGATACGTTCGATTAGCATATACTACACAACCCTAACATTTAATTTATCGACCTTTGAAGAGTAAAAAATTGAGTCGACCTTGGTGGTATTTAATCGCAGGCTCTAAAGGGACATAACCAAATACCGTAAGACATTTAGTCTGCCAAACCATTGTCCTAATATAGAGGAAAATATGAAACAAATATTTCTGCTTAATATTTTATGTGTCAGGGAGGCGACGATCTGGCTGAATCGTTACCGCTACGGGCAAAATGCTTAGCGGCAATTCGTCCGTCTTTACATTTTTCGAGTTCAGATTCTGCCGAGGATGACTTTACTTTTCATCCTTTCGGGCTCGATAAAAAAGAAGTATCAGTTGAGGTTTGGGAGTTCATGGAATTGACTTAACCTCTCCCCCGAAATTGCTGGCCTTAAACCAAATTTTGAAACCCAATATTTTTAAATGTTAGTACAGATGTTAGAGTGTGAGAAGCAGTATTGAGCTTGACAAATGCATTATGGTACCCATTTACGCCTCTTTACATTCTGGGTTTAAATCCCAATAAGATGAATTCATTTCTCCAAAGCTGATAAAATAAGCTACAAATATGTCTGAGAATGTACTCTTCCAAATAGATTTGTGACTTGGTATCAACTGCAAGTTAGTGGCGAGAACTTTAACCTCTCGTACTTGCGAAAGTTGTTTTATTTCACTTACGTTGTTAACGCCCATCAGGAAGTTACGAACGTCATCAAGGCATCAAATTCTAAGGTCACCTACAATAAACTATTATATTGACAGCGACTGAGATCGAGTGTAGCATACGACACTTCATTCTATAAGTTATGTAACCTGTCTTTCACTTCATTCTATAAATTATGTGACCTGTCTTTCACGTATGACGAATCGAAATTGCGCACCTCTTCATGGTTACCTCTGATCAAATCTAGAGATCCATTTCTTTCAAATTCGAAACTGATCCATCCATTACAAACAGATGAAGGTGATATATATAACTGAAGAGATGTGTATATTTAGTTCCTATATGTACATACTTCTGTCGGAAAAATAAATATGTATCCAATGAAAGTATAGAGAGAGTACGTCTGTTTATCGTAATATATTATCTCAACTTAATTTTCGCAATGTCATGCCATTTAAGTTATTAATATTATGTAGACATATATGTATTATATTATATTACACACGCATTATATATATAACTGAAGAGATGTATATATATATATATATATATATATATATATGTGTGTGTGTGTGTGTGTGTGTGTGTACATACATACATACATACATACATATACATACATACATACATGCATACATACATACAGACATGCATATATAGGGTAGCGAATGTTCGTTAGAAATATCACCACCAGTGGCCTAGCAAGTATAAATAGTCAATAGACAACATATTCTTATTATAAAATAGTGTACATTTAAGCACAAAAGAAAACTAAACTTATACATACATATATATATATATATATTATATATATATATATATATATATATATATATATATGCATGCATATATGAACTCACACACACACGTAAGTATGTATATGTGTAAGTATGTATTTATGCATAATCGCTCTGAAATATGATTGTACTTTCTATTTCATTGAGTCTTTGCCAAACCCTTATCGGAATAAATGGTCTTACTACATCTTCGAAATATTTATTCATATCACTAATTATCAGCTGTAATCCTCATCATGTCTCTTTTATTAAAACGGTAACGATAGATTCCTGTAGTGTAAAACATTTTTAATACTGTAGAAAGAGGATGGTAAAGTGTGTGTGTAAAAGAGAGGCAGATAAACAGAGAGATAGAGAGAGAGAGAGAGAGAGGAGAGAGAGAGAGAGAGAGAGAGAGAGAGAGAGAGAGAGAAAGGGAGAGAACAAGAAGGAAATAAACGACGAAGTTGAAGATAATAGGGAAAGAATGAGAATTGTTAATCAAGAAAGAAGGCAAAATATCAATGACAATACTAGGCAAGAATATTTTGCACAGGCAGAATAGGAAAACAGGTTAGAAGAGAATACATGATTGTAGAAAATATACATGGTTTCATTGAAATTAATCAAAAGATTATGAAGTAAATCCCTTAATACTATTACCGAGTAGAATGTGTTATAGCGGACCGTGAATTATCCACAAGTACTACAAGTTTTCATTAATATAGTATATCAAAAAGTCTGAGTATCAAGAAGGATCAATTAACTGGTCTTTTCTGGGGGACTTTCGGGCCGGGCCTATGGATAATTCCAGAAATTCCTGGTCTGGCAGTACTAACGGGGAGCTCTGCCGGTTCGAGACAATCTCTACAGACACGGAAGTGCTGTGAGACAGACCTGCACGAAGCGTGCGCTGGGCGACGAAACTGCATGCAATCGTCCAGTGTCTGTGCATTATTGACTTGTGGAGCTTTGTCAAACAGCTGTTGTCACGTGTAGGACGGATCCGGTTATCAGCCGAGTCCATTGTGAAGATCGCCCTGCCGACTTTCTTTGGCCGGGAAGGAAAGGCAGTGTTCCTCCGCCTGGTGGCTATTGCGAATGAGGTAGTGTGGTGGACGAGATTGTAAGGACTTAAGACAGATGCTTTCCTCTTCGGCCAAGCCCTCATCGACTTGTTCAAGTTTCACTTGAAAAGGAAGGTGAGACTAGAGTGGGAAGTTCTTCATACCGCCAACACACCCCATCCCACCCCAGTAAATTTGTTGAAAGGTAGGTGAATGTGACGAGGATGGCCCGTGTGAATGGGCCTGCTCTTAACTTTAATTTGTAAACCGGAGGAGGTGAGAAGGTGAGAGGTGCCTATTGACATTCATCTGACGGTCGGAATAACCAGAATGTGTGGGGTTCCTCCGTGGTCCCGGAGAGGAACTCCCTCTTTTGGGTGAATTTTTTATATTGTTTAATTATTTTGTTAACGTTTTTCTTATTTATTGTATACACGCCATTGTTCAACATCCCGCTTGTCCCTTGTATTGTATCGTCCCCATTTGTTTTGTGTCCGGCCATTGCGGCCAATAAAGAAATTCTTATCATTATTATTATTATTATTATTATTATTATTATTATTATTATTATTATTATTATGGGGTCGATTACATGGCTAACACCGCTCCCAATCTTTATGAAAATTGTAGGCCTTCTGCAAAACTTAGAACTAATTATTAATGTTGGTGTTGTTTAGTTCCAAGTGAAACCAAACTATAAAATTAAATCAGCCAAGATAAAAGTTTGTAAGATTTTACCTACAACATTTTTTCTCGTGACGTTTTTCCTGGAATCGCTAAAATTTTTATGGAGAGCAACGTTTTGCAGTCGTTTTTGTTGTTGTTGTTGTTATTATTATTGAGTGATAATGCGACATCTGTCACTTGCCATTACAGCACCATCTGGTCCACAGTTGCTTTTAGTGGTACCCACCCTTTTGCTGAAATTCAAAGCTAAGTCTCCACTCTAAGAATAACTTCATTCCTTTCACCAGTCATAGAGGAGGCCTGAAAGTGGTCTGGGGAATTGTTCTATTTTTTTTTATATCATAGAAAGAAAAAAACTCCTCCTCAGTCCTAAATCGATAAAATGTATTCCAGCCATGACCATCCAGTATTATACTGAGTGTATCTACAACTATATTGTGCGTTATGTTAGTCCTGCTTGATGGGGTGGGCATTTTATTTTCTTGTCAGTTAAGGAGGAAATTTTACTTCAATTTCTAACATGGGCGTAGGAGTGGCTGTGTGGCATAGGCAAAGGAGTGGCTGTGTGGTAAGTAGCTTGTTTACGAACCACATGATTCCGGGTTCAGTCCCTCTGCGTGGCACCTTGGGAAAGTGTCTTCTACTATAGCCTCGGGCCGACCAAAAGCTTGTGAGTGGATTTGGTAGACGGAAACTGAAAGACGCCTGTTGTATATATATTATATATATATATAGATATATATATATATATTATAATATATATATATATATATATATATTAATATATATATATATATATATGTATATATATATGTATATATATATATGTATATATATTGTATATATATATATGTATATATATATATATATATATATATATATATATATATATATATATACAAAAAGCAATAAAGATTCAGTTAATTTAAATGAATTTACTTGAATATGGTACCTAACTTAGATGCACCAAAAAAAAACTATACTGTTTTAACAATACGTAATGTGGGGTGATTATAAGCGAGAAAGAAGCAACAAGAATGGATAGGTTTTTAGTACAATCGTTTCATACAAGGAAACGATTGTATGAAACGATTGTACTAAAAACCTATCCATTCTTGTTGCTTCTTTCTCGCTTATATATATATATATATATATATGTTTGTGTGTCTGTGTCTGTCCCTCCAACATCGCTTGAAACCGATGCTGGTGTGTCACTGTAACTTAGCGGTTCGGCAAAAGAGACCGATAGAATAGGTACTAGGCTTACAAAGAGTCCTGGGGTCGATTTGCTCGACAAAAGGCGGTGCTCCAGCATGGCCACAGTCAAATGACTGAAACAAGTAAAAGAGTAAAAAGAGAGTAAGTCGAGTAACCTCCAAGATGATTCTTCAGTTCCTTGACATTATAACAGAAAACAAGCTTCGTGGAAGAGTTAACACTTCAGTAGAGAGGAATCTACGTGAAAGCTGCCATTGTTGTTTCTGTCTTAACCCTCGGTAAACCCTGGTGTAACGGATCTGTGATCAAAAGCACAAAAGCATTCCAGATGTGAAGTGTGTGTGTGTGTGTGTATGTGTGTGTGTGTGGTGTGTGTGTGTGTGTGTGTGGTGTGTGTGTGTGTGTGTGTGTGTGTGTGTGTGTGTTCTGAAACACTTAAATTCTGTGGAAGGAGTTGTTTTCTAACAAAGATACAAAGCTCAGCGTTGGAATGTTGATAACGAAAACCATGTCACATTTTAAACTTGAGAAAAATCTTGGAGTATTTTATTGTTCCACTTACGGATTGTATTTGTAATGTGCGACTTGGTTGATTTCTTTTCTGAAAATCCAGGCTTATCCAAACTGCCAGTTAGGTATTTACTCACAAAGCCAAGTGCACCAATTATCATAGATATAAATGTAAATCTGTAATCCTAATATAGAAACTGGAGGTTTCGAAGCAGTTGTCCATAGTTTTATCCTTTTTCTCTTTGATTTTTAACGAGATATTCACCACATTAGCAAGATGGCTGACTTCTACATATTTTTTCTTATCTGCCCCCAAACAACAAAAAATATATTTCTTTACTACCCACAACGGGCTAAACACAGGGGACAAACAAGGACAGACGAACGGATTAAGTCGATTATATCGACCCCAGTGCGTAACTGGTACTTAATTTATCGACCCCGAAAGGATGAAAGGCAAAGTCGACCTCGGCAGAATTTGAACCCAGAACGTAATGGCAGACGAAATACGGCTACGCATTTCGCCCGGCGTGCTAACGATTCTGCCAGCTCGCCGCCAAACAACAAAAAATATCCGGCCTGACAATTGACAGATTTTTTATGGGAATGTTCCACCAGCTTTCTTTGTCTTGATGTTTGTGTACGCATTCAATAACAGGTGGATTCTGTATATTTATTCCCGGACAGTCTTTTTGACAGATGGCATCGTTTTTGCGACAACATCGTGCTTCATAGGGGGATAATATTTTGATGACAATTTTAGACAGCTGCAAATCACGTGTGATGTCTTCAACAAAAATATGACATAATCTATATGTATGCATATGAGTACAAATATATATATATATGTGTATGTGTGTATACACACACACATGCATGTATGTATATATATATATGTATACATACATACATTCATTCATACATACATACATACATACATACATACATACATACATACATACATACATACATCACACATACATACATACATACACACATACACACAGACACATACATACATACATACATACATACATACATACATACATACATACATATATGTAGTCAGTATATCTAGGACTACATTATTATATATTTTTCCTATATTTTTTGACACATGAGACTATGAGTGTTTGGAGATTTGGCTGCTATTTTTAGCAAGGACATGACGATCATGTAGAATGTAATTAGTATGGTTATCAATGGTAAGAGTTAGACTCTCTTTACTCTTTTATTTGTTCCAGTCATTTGACTGTGGCCATGCTGGAGCACCACCTTTAGTCGAGCAAATCGACCCCAGGACTTATTATTTGTAAGCCTAGTACTTATTCTATCGGTCTCTTTTGCCGAACCGCTAAGTTACGGGTACGTAAACACACCAGCATCGGTTTCAAGCGATGTTGGGGGGGGGGGACAAACACAGACACACAAACATATATATGCATATATACGACAGGCTTCTTTCAGTTTCCATCTACCAAATCCACTCACAAGGCTTTGGTCGGCTCGTGGCTATAGTAGAAGACACTCTCTCAAGATGCCACGCAGTGGGACTGAACCCGGAACCATGTGATTGGTAAGCAAGCTACTTACCACACTGCCACTCCACAGCCACATAGATTTTTGTTTTTGTTTTTGTTATTTTGTTGTTTTTTCAGTGAAAGATCTGGCGTTCTTGTCGACAATTGGGTGGGGGTTAATACGCAAACTTGCAACTCTGTTTATAAACCCGAGGTTATCAAAACACATCTCTAAAAGAATGACGTTACTTACTAAACACTAACCCCCAGAATTTGGTTACAAGTTACCTCGATCAAAAGATGGACATATTACTTTAGTTTTTATACTGAATGATTTTTTTCGAGTTGTTTTTGTTGTTCGGAAACTTAAACATGTATATGTGCGTGCGTGTCTGTGCGTGCGTGTCTGTGCGTGTCTATGTGTGCATGTGTGTTGTGAAGTGTTTTATGTTCCATGACTGTTTTTTGTGTGGCAATCAAATGAGTGAGCTTCGATAAATAGCACTTATCGCTGTAATAACAAATACTTCCAGCATTCCAGTAGAAGTCCCACTCTCATCTGAGATATTGATGAAAGATTAAATTAAACACTAACTGCGTATGTATGCCTGCGCACGCGCGCATCTATGTGAGTGTGTGTGTGTGTGTGTGTGTGTTCAACACTCCAAGGAAGCATAGAAACAAGTAGATGGCGCATACGGGAGATGTTGTTATACCTTTTATCAATCATCAATATCTTAAATCTCAATCCGACCCGGCTATTAAGGAAGTCAGATCTGTTTCAAAGATACATCTGTATAAAGTGTACCATTGTTTCTGTGTATGTGCGTATGTGTGTGCGTGTATATATATATATATATATATATATGCGTGTGTGTGTATATATATATGTATACATTTATATATATATATATATATATATATATATATAAGGGGCAGGCAACAGGTTGCTTGGCCGCATACCGAAAAATTAGAAATAGCAGTCAAAGACTGTTTATTTCTATTTTCTACAAGTGGGACTCCACACACGACATATCCCTGTAATTCACATTGGCAAAACAGAAGGAATAAATAACGAAAACAAAGTCTGGCGGTTATTTGCGAACATGTTTCTAGATTATAAATATATTGAATATATATTTCATATATATTCCTCACTAAAACAACCATACTCACAGCCTCTAACAATATCAGAGAACTGGGTGTAATTGTTGATGACGAGATCAGTTGGAGTGCACACATCAACAAGAAGGTCGATATAGCTCGTAGGATGAGTTCCTGGATCTTAAGAACTTTCCGGTCCAGAGAACAAGGTGTCATCATACCACTTTTCTCCTCCTTTGTACGGCCACACCTTGAATACTGCTGCCCACTGTGGTCTCCCCATACAAGACAAAACATCTCAAGAATTGAGTCACCCCAGAGGGCACTCACTAAACGAATTGAAGGCATGGCTGCTCTCGATTATTGGGATCGCCTTAAAGCCTTGAAACTTTACTCTCTCCAGCGTCGCCGTGAGCGGTACATCATTTGTACGATGCGGAGAATATATCGCCAACTTTGCCCAAACGACCTGAACATTAGCTTCAAGGTTCATACAAGACTAGGACCACGGGCCATACGTCCCCTGCCCAATTCAAGATCACAGCATACATGTACACTGCAACATAATTTCTTTTCCTCAACAGGCCCTGCCCTATTTAACATTGTCCCGAAAGAGATCAAAGAGGAAAAGGATCCCATCAACTTTAAATGGAGTCTGGATAGATTCCTTCAAGGAATACCAGATAAGCCACCCATAATTGGATACAACTCACCCAACAAAAACTCACTACTTGAATGAACCATAAACAAAACTTGACTTAAACAGGATTCGAATAATCCTATCAGGTGGTGCTATTAAGTTAGACATGGCTTGGATCAATCTTTGGTCGAAACATATCTAAGTTTATTTATATATTTCACATCCGTCATCAGCGCAACTCTCCATTGAAATAGATTTATCAAATGCTACGTACCTCGAACCTTCTGATCATGCGACTAGTTTGGAAACAGGCTTAACTCATCACCCGGTTTAATACCACAACCGGCCATTTGATTACATTTACACACACACACACACACACACACACACACACACACACACGCACACGCACACACACACACACACACACACATACACACACACACATACATACATACATACAAAAGGGGTTATTTGGCTTTGTTGTCTGATTTTATTTAACATATACATGCTCGTACAAGACCTGCATTAGACTCTTCACTCGTATCATTATCGAACCGAGAGTTTAACTACGGCCGTTCCATAGCACTTACATACCGTTACCTGCCACCTTGGGTCTTCTAGATATTAATATCTCTCATATATATATATACATATATATATAGCAAATGAAAGACAGAAGATGGAATACGCGAGAATTTATTATTAATCATGACAATTTTTTCGACACATCTAGCATCGATTCCTCTTATACGAGTAAGCACATAAATGCAAAACAAGGTAAAAAAAATAGCACTTGAATGCGAAAGGTAATGTACTTTTTCTTTAATTAAAACTGCAAAACACTGTTACTCAGAGTTTCACTTTTCCGTTCGCTGGACAGTTGTGATCAAAACTCTTGATCACAACTGCCCGATGTTTTTGCAGCTTTAATGAAAAAACGTATATATACGTTCTTAGATAGATAGATAGATAGATAGATAGATAGATAGACAGACAGACAGACAGACAGACAGACAGACAGACAGACAGACAGACAGACAGACAGATAGATAGATAGATAGATAGATAGATAGATAGATAGATAGATAGATAGATAGATAGATAGATTGATTGATAGATAGATTCGTATATACATATATTAAATTGTTATTATATGATCGAACGCACGCGTCGTTATCTTCTTCTCCAAGTAAGTTATTTTAGTAATTATGACGCGCACTCTTAACTCTTTACTTGACCTTTCCTCCCGGCCTGTTTGTCTTCCTCTCTACCTGCCTCTCTCCTTCTTATTTCTTACCCTTTCTGGTTTCTTCTCCTCTCTCTCACTCCTCCTCCTCCCTCTCTCGTCGCTGACCATCGGGCTACTAACTTTCTTTCTGCCTACTACCTTCAACCTGTCAACATCAGCTTTTTCCGTCTTCGCTAGCCGGTCTTCATATTGCGTTCTAATGAATTTTTCCACCGTCTAGGCTTAAAAAAGCCCTTATTGTTGGTTTCCTTGTCCTGTCTTTTACTGTTTTTATCTTTATTTGTACTGTTTTTCTTCTTTTTTGTATTGCTTTTACGTCCTGTTCTTGTCACCTTTTATTACCCTTCCGCATAAAAAAATTTATTTAATTCATTTGCGGGAAGGACTGTTTCAGCGCTGTCGTGTTCTGCCCTTACCTTCGAAACACGCAATGAGTCGAAACAGGGGCAGCTGAAGAAGGGGAATGTTAGCTCTGTTGTTTGTCTTGTACTCTGTTTTTTCCTTGTTAAAAAAAATCCGTTTCTTTGTTTTGTTTCTATGTTTTCGTTTCTCGTTGTGTTCTACATTTATTTGTGGTGTCCTGTACTCATATATGCATGTATATATACATATAGATGTAGGCTTGTACATATATGTATGTATGTATGTATGTATGCCTATGTTTTATTTATCAAATTGTTATATATATATGTATGTATGTATGTATGCATGTATGTATGTATGATTGTGGCAAACAGTAAACATGGGTGATCAACACTGCATTTGATAAATATGTTCTTTGATTTAGGGGGATTAACAATGCTATCTATGGTTTCCACATTATTGAAGCGTTCCACTTGAGCATATTGGTAATCGGTGTCCATATTGGATGAGGCTATATGTGTGTGTGTGTGTGGTGCCTACATATTTCACTAACATTTTGGTGGTATAAGGGCACTGTTATTTGTCAGTTTGTGAGCCACTAGTTTATATCGTTCTCCTGTGCTTAGTTAATTACTTCTATTTAACTATGGACACCAAGTCATTGAAAGACAAACCAGACAAGATTTGAACTCGGAGCATAAATGATCATAACTAAAGGCCGCAAGGCATTTTGTCTCCATCACCCAACTGTTTCAGCTAATTAAATGCCCAGCTCCTGCATGGTTTTTATTTTTTTACTTTTTCTTGAAAAGAAAAACACAAGTGAAAACGTGTTGAGTGATTCCGTAGCTGTTATGTATTTAAAGACTTCTCGGTGGAGATACGCCGGGGTTTGTAAATGGGACACTTTTTGAAGTGTGTAATCCCAATAATGGAAGTTAAAAGGGTATAAATGATTGCAGTCTTGCTGGTGTTGTTGTTGGTGGTGGTGGTGATGGTGGTGGTGATGATGGTGGTGATGGTGTTTTTGTTGTTGATGTTGTTGTCGCTATCGTGGCTACTGCTTGTGGTTGTTGATGGAAATGTAATAGACACACGGCAGCGATTCTTATCAAACAAATTAAAGCACACACATACACACACACAAGCACACACAAGCACACACACATACACACATATACAAACATAAATACACACATACACACAAACACACAACTACATGCACAAACGCGTGACTTTCATTATGTTTATGTGCTTCTATGAATGTATGCGTATATATATGAGTGTGTGTGTGTATGTATATATGTATGTATATATTATATATGTTATATATATATATATATATATATATATATATACATACATATATATGTGTATATATACATATGTATATGTGTGGTGTATGAGAGTGCGTATATCTTTTATCTCTCTCTCTTCCTCTCTCTCTCTCTATATATATATATTATATACATATGTATATTATATGTATATTATATATATATATAGACATGTATATGTATACATATATATATATATATATACATATACTGTGTACATATGTCTATACATATATATATATATATATATATATATATATATATATATATACATATACGTGTGTACATATGTCTATACATATATATATATACATATATATGTATATACATATATGTGTGTATGAATGTGTATACTACATATATATATATATATATATATATATATATATGTATTCATATATAGACGCACACACACACACACATATACATATGTACTCATACGCACACGCAATAAAAAGCGACATATGTTATGTGTACACACGTTGTTCCTTCCGCACAGACACCGAGTTTTGTGTTTTTTTGTCTTTAATTTCCTTTTAGGGTACTCACATCACATGTTCAAAGAAAGAGACTGGTTCCCATAATCCATTCCAATAAACGCTACAAATACATTCATAAACGCATAAAACAAACACTGAAACACAAACACATACACACACATAAACCAACATGAAAGTCAAAAATTCACTGTGGTTATTATTATGCTTCTCATCTACGTTAGATCTATATAATACAAACTCTTGACTTGAACTGTTTCATGTCAAATTCTCTACACACTTTATTCACAATAAATATACATTGCAACCATATTATTTCTGTATCTAATAATGTAGATCACAAACACTGGGTGAATAATAATAAACAACGGGGTATTTAAAAACAAAAACTAGCTTTCCTACAACTATGGAAACGCTCTTTAATTTCATACATTATAACGAACGCGATTCACGATTTAAGAATCCTTTGCCTCCGCTTTCCACCATCTAATAGCTGGACGTCAAGAGTTGTGGTTTGAAGCCATGCATGTCTGTGTGGTTAAGAAACTCGTTTTTGTAATCATATTCTGTGTTTAACATCATAGTATAGTATCTTGAGTGTTTCCTGCCATGGCTTGTGTTGAGAGCATTTCTGTTTGAGAATATGTTATTAATTTCTCATAAAACAACAAGTTATGATTATTGTATTCGAGCGTCAAAAAACGCAACATAAAAAATCGTGTCAATTTCCATCACTTCATGACGGCGTGTAAGGAACACGTTGGAGTATGTTGTCTTAGATGCAGGGCCACGTTTAAATGTTCATAGGCCTTGATGCTTGCTGTACGGAAAAAGTCTCCCTGTCCACCTCAATTCAATTAGGATGAAACTGCCCGATAATCTCAAGGGTTCATGACCTCAGGGTAAATTAAGGCCCCAGCGCTGCAGCAACCATTTTTAAACTAGCACTCCTTTGATATTCCTAATAGATGGAATGATCGTGACTTGAATTTCTTTGTTGAATCAAAGTTGAAGTGGAATTAAAAGGTACCTTAAACTTAGTTAAGGTTTCCTGGAGTATAAAAACCAACATGTTCTACTTTATAAAATCTCAAAAATGTATCATGGCTGCCTAGTTAAAATGTTTGCTTCATGACCAAGTTTTTTTTTCAGATTTAAATCCGGATTTAAATCGATTCCCAGTAGTTGACTGCTACATTATTTTCTGAATCTCTAGAGCAGCATTTCTCAACCGGAATTCCACGGAAACCTAGGATTCCGCAAAAAGTTCCTAGGGTTCTGTGGGAAAGAGTGAGATGAGCTAAGGCTATCTTTTTTTCTTCACAAATGTAAATAAACCAAATCTGTTTCTTAAAGGAGGGACATATTCATACGGCACAGAATGCTTTCATCTCAAAAGACGGTCATTGATTGGTTAAAATTGCCGAAATGCAAGAAATTAAAGGCGAAATATGTTACAAACTACCGAAATATTCTCAAGAAAGCCGAGAGAAAATGATGTTTTATAAACACATTCTATCAGTATACGAAGTTTAAAATTTTTTAGTTACCTAGAAATTATGTTAAAAACTGCCGTTCAAACCGAAAAGATCCCTGTTACTAATCTTCACGTCCTCTGATAACTCACCGATGGGGATTCGACGATTTCCACTCACAGCTGCACTCACATCTGCGGTGTTTTTCTCAGTTCTCGCTAGTTGTGGGTCTCCCAGAATGTTCGTCAATATCGACATTTTTTCGGCCATCTTGGAAACGTCTGAACCCCTTGTACATTTATGTGTGGCTCAAACACTCCTTTCCATATGCTTTCTGCGACTTTGTGTAAGACCCTGAGCAGGTATCACCATGACAACTTTCTCTGTCGTGGTCAATGAAACGATCACCTGCTACACACCTTCCTTCCGAGCACTGTTGCAAATAGTGAAAGAGAGCTAGAGCATTAAGACTTAGTGCGCATGGACAGCAGAGTTCAAGGTCAATCTGTGTCAAGCGGCTTCACTCTGCATGCTTTAGTTTCGTTCCTATGGCAACAGTCCGGATACTTATTGATCAGACCTCGTATGTGCGTGTGCGTGTATGTACGTATATGTCTGTATGTGAATATATATGAATATATGTAGTGTATATATATATGTGTATATATATATATATATATATATATATATAAATACATATATATATATATAAATACATATATATATATATATATATACATAGATACATATATACATATATACATATATATATATATATACATGTATATGTATGTATGCATGTGTGCATATGTGTATATATGTATATATATGTGTGTATAGGTACGTGTGTGTGTGTGGGGGGGGTGCATACATCAGAACCTTCAAGTAAGTGACATCAAAGTATAATTAATGCTTTGATGAAGAGTAT
>NC_043000.1:157014978-157034978 GCF_006345805.1 Octopus sinensis | reverse complement strand
TGTGTGTGTGTATGTGTGTGTGTGTGTGTATGTGTGTGCGTGTGTATCTATGTGTGTTTTTGTGTCTGTGTTTGTCCCTCAAATAGTAGAAGACTTGAACCCGGACACATGTAGTTGAAAAGCAAGCTTCTTACACACAGCTATGCCTGCCCGCGTATGTGTGTATATATATATATATATATATATATTATATATATATATATATTATTTATATAAATATATATATATACATGATGATTCCATGTATGCTAAATAAACAAATAAATGATAATACAGATGATGAAGAGGGGAGTAAATTCTACACATGAAGCGGGAAATCCCTGTTGGGTAATAAATTACGATGACGATGACGACAGCAATGTCGCAATGAAAAATGTCATAACCAAACCAGATAAAATCATGCAAACATAAGGGGTCGCACGCATATGTTCACACACACACACACACGCACTTACTCACTCACGCATATATACACATGGGGACATAGGGATGTACGCCACACGTGCATATATAAATGCGCACGTAAACACTTTAAATACAAATACAAAATTGGAAAATTAATACTAGCAAATGAAGATATATAAATAAACAAGGGATTTTTGAAAAAAAAAAGGGGGCAGTTTCGAGGATGTTATGTATGTATTGTGTGTATGTGTGTGTGTGTGACTGAAGAGGAGGGAGGGAAGGGGTCTGTGCGACAGGGAGAGCTTTTTTTACCACAAATTCTACTGAACGTCAAATCCAAATTTTCCTCAGCCATGTATGGAGATATCTTGAGTTGATCTTTCGTCAGCTTTTAAAAGAGTTTTCGCCGTCGTCGTCATCATCAGAAGATGGAGAAGGAGGAGGAGCAAAAGAAGAAGAAGAAGAAGAAGAAGAAGAAGAAGAAGAAGAAGAAATTACTTTATTATTATGGGTTTTTTTTTAATGAAGACTGCATCACGAATCTTGTATATAAAGGGCAAAAAAAGCATGGACGATCTAGAAAATCCTTTAAATATTCTAAATCCCCACAACCACTGCCCACCGCAACCACCACAATCTGCGCCCCCGCAGCCACTACTAACACCACAACCACAACCACCACTACCTCCACCATCACAACCATTACCTCAGTCACCACTAACACTGCAACCACCCCCACCACAACCACCACCACCACAACTACCACCATCACCACTACCTCCACCATCGCAACCATTACCTCAGCTACCACTAACACTGCAACCAGTACCACCACAACCACCACCACCACAACTACCACCATCACCACTACCTCCACCATCGCAACCATTACCTCAGCCACCACTAACACTGCAACCAGTACCACCACAACCACCACCACCACAACCACCACCACCACTACCTCCACCATCGCAACCATTACCTCAGCCACCACTAACAGTGCAACCAGTACCACCACAACCACCACCACCACAACCACCACCACCGCTACCTCCACCATCGCAACCATTACCTCAGCCACTACTAACACTGCAACCAGTGCCACCACGACCACCACCACCACAACTACCACCATCACCACTACCTCCACCATCGCAACCATTACCTCAGCCACCACTAACAGTGCAACCAGTACCACCACAACCACCACCACCACAACCACCACCACCACTACCTCCACCATCGCAACCATTACCTCAGCCACCACTAACAGTGCAACCAGTACCACCACAACCACCACCACCACAACCACCACCACCGCTACCTCCACCATCGCAACCATTACCTCAGCCACCACTAACAGTGCAACCAGTACCACCACAACCACCACCACCACAACCACCACCACCACTACCTCCACCATCGCAACCATTACCTCAGCCACCACTAACAGTGCAACCAGTACCACCACAACCACCACCACCACAACCACCACCACCGCTACCTCCACCATCGCAACCATTACCTCAGCCACTACTAACACTGCAACCAGTGCCACCACAACAACCACCACTAACACTACCTCCACCACAAACCACCACCACCACCACCTCCACCATCGCAACCATTACCTCAGCCACCACTAACACTGCAACCAGTGCCACCACAACCACCACCACCACCACCACAACCACCACCACCACTACCTCCACCATCGCAACCATTACCTCAGCCACCACTAACACTGCAACCAGTGCCACCACAACCACCACCACCACCACCACCACAACGACCATCTCAACCACCACCACCACCACCATCGCAACCAGTACCACCACAACCACCACAACCACCACCACTGCCACCACCACCACCACCACCTCCACCGTGTCGCATCTTCCTTCCTGAACACAATGCAATCAGCGCCATGTTAAAACGACCTTACATAAATTGTTTCGATTTACATTTCGCAACAAACGAAAAACTACAGAAAATGGTAAAAACAAAAAACAAAGCAAAACAAAAAAAAAAGAAAACAATGGGGGAGGGAGGGGGAAAGAAAGATATTTTCGTATGTCTTTCTTTCTTCCCTCCTTCCCTTCTTTCCTTCCTTCCTTCCTTTCTTTCTTTCTTCCTTCCTCTTTCCACCTCCAGTCATTGGAACGTTTTCTGCCACCCGTCTCCCCGCTCTCCCTCTCTTTTTTCCCCTTCTCTCTCTCTCTCTCTCTCTCCCTCATTTCTCTCCTCTTTCGAGGGGATCGTTTTCTTTTTTCAACTGTTTGCTTGTTTACTTGTTTATTCATCAATTTCCTTTATCACCCATTTTATATTTCTCTCTCTCTCTCTCTTCTCCACGTCCTCGGCACCGGAATTGTTCTTGTTGTTGTTGGTAGTGTATTCTTGTTGTTGTTGTTGTTGTTGTTGTTGTTAGTGCTAGTGTTGTCGATAGGAGTGATTGTGTTGGTGCTATTATTGTTCCTGATGTTGTTGCTGTTGTTGTTGTTTGAGGTGGTAGTGGTGCTGGTGGTGGTGGCGGTGGTGGTGATAGTGTTGTGGATATTTTATGCTGTTGTTGTTGGTAGAGGTGCTTGTAGTGGCGGCGGTGGTGCTCATGGTGGTGTTGCTACATGGATTGTTTGTGGTGGTGGTGGAGGTGGTAGTAGTGGTGGGGGTGGTGGGTGGCGGCGGTGGTGGTGGTAATGTTTTCTTGTTTGTGCTGTTGTTATATTATTGCTGCTGTTGTTGTTGTTGGTGGTGGTGGTGGTGGTGGTGGTTAGTGGTGGTTGGTGCTGGTGGTGCTGGTGGTGGTGCTTGTGATGCTGGTAGTGGTGATGGTGGTGGAGGTGATGGTGGTGGTAGTGGTGGTGGTGGTGGTGGTGGTGGTGGTGGCGGTGGTGGTGGTGGTAGTAATGTTTACTGTTTGTGTTGTTGTTACTTTTGTTGTTGCTGTTGTCGTTGTTGTTGGTGGTGGTGGCGGTGGTGGTGGTGCTGACGGCAGCGGTGGTAATGTCGCTGGTGATGATGGCACTGGTATTGTCGTTGGCACTGGTATTGTCGTTGGCACTGGTATTGTCGTTGGCGGTGGTGTTCATTGCGTTTGATTGTTCTTAATTGTCTTCTATCTCTCTTCATTATTCAGATTTACATTAAATAAAGTTTTATTCACAAAATATTCCTGAACACCAGTAAGGGAAGAAGATTGTAGACTACGTAAAATAGCAGACTAGATCCATTCTCCCTTGATTCAAATCCTACGCTTTTTTCTCTCATCGGTGGCAGAGTTTTCAATCCGTTTCCATTCAGTCGTCGACGATCCACAGCTGGCTGAAGTTTCAATATACAGTTGCCAACTTATATATGCTGGTTGTTAACCTACCTGCTCACGCTGACCAGTTGGTGATCATGTATTTCATGCTAAATCGGTAATCATCTGAATGAATGTGTAACACAAGGAAATATACTGGTGTAGATGGTTGAGGGAAAAACTACTTCGATAATGGAAGATCCAACGAATAAAAAAATGGAGTCAAACATGATTGACCAATCACCTCCAAGAAAAGTTCGTGTATCCCAATATCCCTGAGAGCTATACAGGTTGGAAGTAAACACGGTAAAGAGTTGCGATAGTGACTAAGAAGTACAAGACTAAAAGCCAAAACTGAAGGATTCTTAATTGTAACACAACATCAAAGCCTCCTCACCAGATGCTCTCTTACACGTTTCAGTCACTTGACTGCGGCCGTGCTGGAGCACCACCTTTAGCCGAGCAAATCGACGCCAGGACTTATTCTTTGTAATCCTAGTACTTATTCTATCGGTTTCTTTTGCCGAACCGCTAAGTCACGGGGACGTAAACACACCAGCATCGGTTGTCAAGCGATGTTGCGAGGACAAACACAGACATACAAACACACACACACATATACTTCTTTCAGTTTCCGTCTACCAAATCCACTCACAAGGCTTTGGTCGGCCCGAGGCGATAGTAGAAGACACTTGCCCAAGGTGTCACGCAGTGGGACTGAACCCGGAACCATGTGGTTGGTAAGCAAGCTACTTACCACACAGCCACTCATCAAAAGAGTATAATGAAGTAGAATATAATAAGTTAAGAATATGTGAAGAGGAAGGATCAATATTGTCTCTCATATGCCAGTCTTAACTAAGGAAGAATACTCATGTAGACTTATATGTATTGTAAGTTATACTGGCTCATTGAAATACAAACAGAAAAGAGGTGGTATACACATACGCCGGAAAAGATCTTTGAGAATGCCAAAACAACTATAATCTGAGATATGCCAATGCACATATATAGAGGCCAAAGTTAAGAAAGCAGATGTTATTGCCAAGGACCATCAAAAAAAGAAATAACTACTCGTCAAAGAATCTATTAAAACCGATGTGATATATCAAAACTTTTCCAAATATAAAGATCTGAAAATAGCGATTGAATGTGGGGGTTGAAATTAATAAGTATTTTGGGAATTGTACAAAAAAAATTAAAAAGACAAAGAAACACACAGCTAAAATTTTCGGACTTTATGGCATGCATAAAATAGCATAATGTACAGAAAAGTGTATTAGTCGGCACCGTTTATTACGTCGAACACTTTCGATACGGATAAAAACGAAACGTTGCGCATTCTGAAGGTGCACAAAGCTGCGCTCATAGAGCAGATAAAGAACCTATAATGTATGAGCAACTCAACAACAGCAGCAGCAGCAGTAGCAGTAGTAGCAGTAGCTACAACAACAACAACAACAACAACAACAACAACAGCAACAACAACCAAATAACAACTTCAGTAATTCTGAAATTTAATGTTTCTAGAGTCAAAGCTTCTGATCAAAGCTTTCCAATATTCTTTCGGCGCAGTGTGACATTCTAAGTGATTCGATCAATAAATCGAAGGAAAATAATCGATAAATCATTTCAAAAATTTTCTCTCTTCCATTTTATTGTGCCAATTATTGGCAAATATATTCACACATTCACACCCACATCTACATTCTGAGTCAAAGAGGAAGGCAATTTATATGTTCGTACGACAATGCAAGAAATAGCAGCTAAATCTCTCTCAAATCGTACTCTATTTGTTGTAGAAAGGATATGTATAATATAATGCTAGACAAACAAAATACGAGCTGGTCAAAGCTGGAACACCTTTGACCATATGCTTGTTCGATCATGGCTGATCTGTGTAAGCAACAACAAAAACAACAATAACAATATATATATATATATATATATATATATATATATATATATAGTTGAAATTTACAGAAAAACAAGAGACGAAAAGCAAATCTATTAGTTTGACGCTCGGGAAAAATGAAAATGTCTTTACATTTTGAGCCTACGCTCTTCAACAGAAAGGCATATGAGAAAATTAACAGAGAGAGAATGAAAAACACTTGTAAATTTCAGTGGTCCAGCATGGTGAATCATATATCACCAGTGTTATCCAAGGGAAAGACAAAGGCCGATTATATATGCAGATATGCATGTAATTTTAGACAATCCTGGTCTATGAAACCTTTATTCCGGTCGTAACGTGTTTGACTGTCATTTCTTTAAATGTGGTAAAGTATTTTAGTCATGTCGTAAAGTATTTTAGTCATGACTTCTCTGTTCTTTTGCATCCCACCCCATCTTTTCCAAATCAGCTTTTTGGGGTCTTTTTGGAAGTCAATGAAATTCCTATATCCTAGAACATTGTCATCACCATAGATATATCAAATGAGAATAAGTTATGAACTCAAAGAATTATGAGTTAAGACTATAAATACCTGAGAAGTAACCGTTAAAACTGGTACTTAGGACTTCCAAAGGGGATGAATTTCCGTAAGCAATGTTTTACTATCTTCAATGAGGATATCGTCAATACTTCAGAAGTTCACTAGATGCACGCATTCAACATAGTGACTATAAATTTATAATTTCTTCTAAATGCTTCAAGCTTTCCTTAGCTTAAATTATGTTCATATACATTTTTTTAACCAACATGTTTGAGCTGTTGAGTGAGAGGCTAAAAATATTGGCAAGATACACAAGACTAACAATAATATGCTTATCTTCAAAATTTTCCTCAAGAGGAAGGAGGTTGCCAATACTTGCTGAGGAATTTGAGAACTGAAATCCAAATTCTCATTTCACACACAATCTCAGCCACAACTTAGCTTGGTGTGGTACATTATCCCTACATTTCACCTTAATCTCAACAGAGAATTTTTGAAATAGTCGATAGTTCAATGCACGCCCGCGAATAAAGTTGGTTACACAATTATTTCCATAACTTCTTTAAATTTCCATGGCAGTACTTTGTAAATCAAAACTAGATAATATAAAACAGTATGTAGTGAACTCATACAGAACTGCCACCTTAACCAGAACAACGAACTTAAATTTCATGCCAAACATTGCGAGAATTCCAACCCGATAGCTAGACACAGTAATACCCGATTTACAAACACGGGTCGATGGAAGAACAATTCGATCGGCTTGAACACTTCATCTATTTTGATTATTGTATGGAGGAGGTTATTCAATAAAAACTCTTTCTTGGTGTTGCACAAATACAAGTAATTGGCTGTTGTTTGAAATGTCGCTTGTATTATCAAGTTGTATACTGGTTTTTGAAGGACTGAGCAACATGGATTGCAATGCCCTGACTCTTACTTTTAATGATCTGGCGTACAGAGTCAGTGGATAAGCACATGTAACTTAATTGCTTCATCACATCCTATTTCAGTATAATTTTAGAAACCTCCAATTCACAGGGCTTCGTTAGGTTTTCTCTGTATGATGCGTCTTTTGTACTCATAAACGAAACTTAATTAAGGTTTATCAGAATAACGTTTCCAGGAGGAGAAACCCCATATGATGAAAGAGATCCTTTCTAATGATAACAAATTCTTTTCAAATTTAAAGCATCAATTTTCTTTGCTTGCTTTTCTAATTTTTGTCTCAGTGCTGACGTCTTCAAATTTCCATTTCTCATTGTAAAATTTCAAATCATACATTAGAAGGTCATTCCTTTCCATCTTGTTCTGTCACGCAGGTGCAAGTAAGGCTAACATTTTAATTAATGCACTTCTGTTTCTGTATTAATTTATTTATTTATTTATTTATTCATTTATTATCAGTGTGAGGATGACATTTCGCAAAAAAAAAAGAGATTACTGTAAGAATAAAGCGAAAAATTAAATGTCAAATATAAAATGTTAATATCCAATGAAAAATAATTATTTAAGGAAACAGTATTATTTAAATTGATTTTATTCAATGATGTTTCAATGGAGAAATGTGAATGAGTAACCTTCTATCCATGCCCTTTCTGGTATTGAAGATATGTAAACAGACTGAAAATCTTCAAAATGAAGAGTGATCTAACTCTTACTGCACCAACATATAACCTTATCAAGGAAATACTATGATGATTGTATGAGTTCCTCAATATTATCGTTTATTTAGTAGAATTATGGAAATACGATAGAAAAGTCGAATGCCATATCTTCAACCTTTGATTCTTAAAGCCTCAAGAATTATGGATATTTCCGATTAATAATCCCTAATTTAGAAACTTCCTCAATGTCATCTACCTACAGAAATTGCTTAAACAGGCAAAAGTTCATTTCACTAGAAAGAAATATATTCAATCAGTTCGAATCGATTATATTAGAAGTGAA
Source organism: Octopus sinensis (assembly GCF_006345805.1). NCBI lineage: Eukaryota > Metazoa > Mollusca > Cephalopoda > Octopoda > Octopodidae > Octopus > Octopus sinensis. Next base: position 157,026,881 of record NC_043000.1, on the reverse strand, counting down.
GTACGAGGTGCTATTTAATTCTAGGGCAATCTTACCCTAGCAAAACTATGTCGTGACTCTTCTATTCTTTTTAGGGGTATCTAAGATTATAGCATACTAGGGGTACATGAAAAGTTTTGAGCTTTCAAGACCTATGATCCTTGAAGTCTTGTACCTTCCTCAGAAGTCTTGTACCATGTTTTTTGTTGGGGTTTTTTTCTGAGGCTCAAGACTTTTCATACACCCCTCGTATAATATGCTTTTCCATTTTATTGAGATATAAAGTGAGATATCTGGCTGCTATTTCTAGCAGGTTATGTGAGGTTCCCTCGCTAACTCAAAGAAGAAGTAAATGTCGTATGAAGTGCTTACTGGAACGGGGAATACATCCTTACGCCAGCCGTCTAATTGACTAGATAAGTATATATACTATATTCTGTACGTTTGAATATTTTTAAGTTTTTATCATTAACTGTCTTAAAAGACAGCGATCTATCGTATGCCTCGTTAAAGTTCTCTCGATATTTCGAAGTGTGAAATACCAGACAACTAGGTGCGGTTTCGTTACAATGAAAGATAATAAATGGAAGGTTTTATGTAGAAAGATATTTGAGGGCAACCGAGGCAGTTTTTCTGAATGACTGACAGCATGTAATGTTTGATGTAGGATGTACGGACATAGATAAAGTTAAGCTGTTATGAAGTCTAAGGTGTGTAGCTCCACGGATAATTTCGTCTGAGCGCAGGGAACATCCGGCAAGTAGGTAAGGAAAATAAGTGTAGATATGGTTGTTGAAAGTCATACCAATCTCAGGTAGATATATTTTCTTTGCCACTCCCAGCTAATATAGCTAAATGTCTTAAATACCAAACGTTGTTCGTCTACATGTAAACAGCGTGTGTATTTAGGCGTCACGTTCAAGTGATAAGTCTGGCACATCGAATGTTTAAAACAATTTAAATATTTGTGACGTAGTTTGGTGATGTAGTTTTAAGATGAGCCGACTTCAAAGATGGACAAACAGCTGATGTTTAGTATCCCTCACTTACGTTGCATTGTGTCAATGTCACTTGGCACACACTAGCGTAAACTCCAGTCTTAATCATAAATAGGTACCCTGTGTATGTACAGTAAACTTCTGTAAGGAACGGGAGCGCCATATAATCAATGAATGTCTCGTTAGCTTACACCGCTGAGATAAATTCTCTCAATGGATTCGGAGAAACTGCTTCAGTATTTAACTTTATACTAGTATCTCCACCCTTCGTTGTCAGCCTTGACATATGATGTGGTATCTATTTATGATTATCATCAGTGTGTGATGGTCGATTTGTGACGCAGTCCGTCTTATGTAAAATTCCTCGTGTACAGGAATACATCACTAAGAGAATGTCATTCTTTACTACATGAATTTCATAACTACAGAAAATGACAGTTTTCAAGGAGGTGTCTGAAGTTACTTTAGCTGTTCATGTAGGGGAGACCAGGTCTAGTTGTTATACGGGTAAGTTGTTACAAGCCCATTGTTTCCAACTTCAAGAAATAGGTGGCACTCGGTCCCTACCTCGTGAAGGCAGAATCCATAGCATCATGACTGCACATGTGTATTGGACTGGCAGGCTGCCACCAGCAAAGGTATGGCTCAAAAAACAATTTTTTACTTCAAAAGTGAAAGTTTGCCACAAAGTTATTTCCTTAACTACTAAAGCACAAGTGGTGTTACTGAAGTAGTTTGTGGCTCATTAGGAAGTGTTAGAAGTTGCCTTCGATACATGAAGGTGTGTCTTGGATGCCATGCATTGCTAGTGCTGTGTACGAGGTAAACCCCAGAAATTCATGGTCGGGGCTAATTGTTACAGTGTATCAACTTACCCCTTATATTTCAGTTTAACACGCCATGCCTAGAAATTACAAAAGGAAGACTGCAAAGGGGGATACTCTTCCTGATGTCATGGAAAGAGCTGCCAGAAAAGTTGTGAATGAAAAGAAATCATTATGGGATGTTGCCAAAGATTTCGAGGTAGGTTTCAGGCTCATTAGATATGAAGTTACCGGTATCCATTACACCAACCTTTTAAGATGTTAACAGAATGTCAGCTGTAGCAAAAAATAAACCTTCAACTTTACTCTTTACTCTTTTACTCTTTTACTCTTTTACTTGTTTCAGTCATTTGATTGCGGCCATGCTGGAGCACCGCCTTTAATCGAGCAACTCGACCCTGGGTCTTATTCTTTTGTAAACCCAGTACTTACTCTATCGGTCTCTCTTGCCGAACCGCTAAGTGACGGGGACGTAAACACACCAGCATCGGTTGTCAAGCAATGCTAGGGGGACAAACACAGACACACAAACACACACACGCATATATATATATATACATATATACGACGGGCTTCTTTCAGTTTCCGTCTACCAAATCCACTCACAAGGCTTTGGTTGGCCGGAGGCTATAGTAGAAGACACTTGCCCAAGGTGCCACGCAGTGGGATTGAACCCGGAACCATGTGGTTGGTAAACAAGCTACTTACCACACAGCCACTCCTGCGCCTATATTTTCAGGTGAATTTTATGACGCTGCAGAGATACTGCAAGAAACTAAGCTCAGAGGGGGAAATAGCCAGTGCTGGATATGCTTCTCCGCGTGCAGTTTTTACCAAGGAGCAAGAAGACTTGTTTGTGACCTACATCCTTAAAGCTGCTAAAATTTACCATGGTCTGACTCCTTCTGACATTCGAAGCCTTGCTTACGACTATGCGAAGACCACTAAAATCAAGTGTCCGGATTCCTGATCTGCCAATGAATGCGCTGGTGTTGACTGGTTCTCAAAGTTTATGAAATGGAATTCCAGCCTCTCCATCCGAACCCCAGAAGCCACAAGTCTGAGTAGGGCAATGGGAAGCAGCCTCGCAGCAAGCATGTCGCCGATTGGAAATGCTCTGTCTGCTCAGATTGGTATTCCAACTCCCTTCCAGGTGAAGAATGGGTGCAATGCATGATCTGTAAAGACTGGGCGCACACTGACTGTACCGATGGACGACAGGACTTTCTGTGTGAGAAGTTAAAGGAGGACGATTTCGACTAGATGGCACATGTAATAATGGGGAAATTGGCTGATGAGGACGCTCAGTATCACAGTTAGGATATGAAGTGGTTCAAAGCACATTTAATTAATTAAAATAATACTTCCTAGATGCAAGAAGCAGGACACGTATTCATTTTAAACTTGTTTGTTAACACAATTCCGTGTTATCAACAGAAAGTGTCACAACGCACCCCGCACTCGGGGAAAATTGTTACAGCTGACACCACCTCATTTATTAGAACCTGTCTAATTAATGCTATGTCACGCGTGTGTGTATGTGTGTGTGTCTTTATGTCTGTGTTTGTCCTCCACCACCGCTTGACAACCGGTGCTGGTATGTTTATGGACCCGTAACTTAACGGTCTGTTGGCAAAAGAGACCGATAGAAAAAGTACCAGGCTTATAACATAAGAAAAAAGTACTTGGGTGGAGGGGGTCGATTCATTCGATTAGAAATTCTTTTAGACGATACCCCAGCATGGCCGCATGGCCACAGTCTAATGGCTAAAACAATTAAAAGATAGAAGACAACTAACCTTACATTACAGAATACTACGGTGACCTTGACCTTACTTGGGAGAAAATATAACGAAAAAAAAAAGCAAGGTAGCAAGAGTAACGAAATGTAATCCGTTGACCTATATTTTTGGAATGAATTTCTTCTCAACACAATATCAAGTAAAAGAAACAGCTTCCAACGAACCCCGAATTTTCGGTTGTTTTCTTTCAATGGGAATCTTAACAGAAATATTACTTCTCTATGTATGACACCCTTACTATTGTTATCGCTCCAACCCTGCGCCTCCATGCCTTATCATCGCCACTACAAGCCCGCGCCTCCGCGCCGATTGTTTAGCTTTGGAACAAGACAAGAAGACAAGGGTTATCGCTGAAGTCAACAGCTTTTTTCATAATTTCCCAGTCTCGCGCTGTTCACCTTCTTCTATTTGAATCGTTAACAATACAGATGTTGTTTAAATCTCAACTTTTGCCCGTCGAGCGATTTCCAAAAAAAAAGAAAAAGAAAAAGAAAAAGAAAAGAGAGAATTGCAACATATTTTCTGCGCCATCATCACAACTAGCAACCTTTTCTTGTAAAACTCCTCCGGGGAATTAAAATGTAGTGGTGGTGGTGGTGGGTTTGGTGGTGGTAGTGGTGGTGGTAGTGGTGGTGGTAGTGGTGGTGGTAGTGTGGTGGTAGTGGTGGTGGTGGTTGTGGTGGTGGTGGTTTTGGTGGTGGTGGTGGTGGTGGTGATGATGATGATGATGACGACGACGACAACGACGACGACGATGATGATGATGATGGTGGTGATTGTGGTGGTGGTGGTGGTGATGGTGGTGGTGGTGGTGGGGGTGATGGTGGTGGTGGTGGTGGTGGTGATTGTGGTGGTGGTGGTGGTGATGGTGGTGGTGATGGTGGTGGTAGTGGTGGGGGTGATGGTGGTGGTGATGGTGGTGGTAGTGGTGGTAGTGGTGGTGGTGGTGGTGACGACGACGATGACGGTATGCTAATGGAGGAGGAGGAGGAGGAGGAGGAGAGGGAAGAGGAAGAGGAGGAGAAGGAAGAGGAGGAGGAAGATGTGATGGTGATGGTGGTGGTGGTGGTGGTGGGCACGATGACGATGACGGTATGCTAATGGAGGACGAGGAGGAAGAGATGATGGTGATGGTGGTGGTGGTGGTGCTGCTGCTGCTGTTGGTGACAATGATGATGATGATGGTGGTGGTGGTGGTGGTGGTGAGAAATATTTCCTTTCTTCTTTGAACATGGATGTTTCGCAATTAATCATCTATTTAAAATATATATCTATATATATATACATAAATCAATTACTTGATATAATTCCTTACCATTATTATATTCCAGAAAGCAAGAATTCAAGAATGGAAAGTTTTGGCAATGTGACAGATAGAATCAATTTTAACCCATCATCCTTTTGTGATCGATAACAATGCAAATGCAAACAATTTTTGTCATTTTCAAAAATATTCCATACAATTCCTAAACAGAACCAGAATGTGTGTCACAATATAGTCCTAGATGGACTATACCAAAACGGAGACGGGAATGTCGCTGTTGGAGCGCCTTTGAACATAGGTCTACCCTATGAGAGTTGACACAGGGTTAAACAACAACAGGGCTTGTAAATAGATAAACAGTTGCTTTAGAAGTCTGGCGAAGGAGTCGGGTGGTTGATGTTGGGGGTATGACCCCGAAACGACTGAGAGTCAATCACTGCTACACACACGTGAATTCCAATCTCGCTTTTACTCAAAGCTACATAAGCGTATCCTATCTTTACAGTTAGGTTTTTGTAAAAATATGTGTGTGCGTACGTGTGTATATGCATACATGTATGTATGTATGTATCTATCTATCTGTTTGTCTATCTGTCTGTCTATATAGGCTTATTAAACTAAAGGTAGTCTTAAACCATAAATAACGAATTTTTATCCACCAATGCAGTGCTGTCACTCATGCTCATTGTTCGATATTAACGTATATTATATGTGTGTGTATGTATGCATGTGTGTGCGTGTGTGTGTATGTGTGCTTGTATATAGATGTATATATATATATACATATATATGAATACACACACATACACGCGCACACACACACACACACACACACACCACACACGCACACACACACACACATATATATATATTGGCTAAACTGGCAATATGACCATTCCTAAATACAACAATATCTGTTTCAACACACGATTTCACATCAAGAATCTTGCAAAACGAATATATAAACGTGTGTATGTATATATATATATATATATATATATAATATATATATATATATATATATATATATATGAGTCCCATGAGTCACTCATGAGTCATCTCGTAGTCATAAAACGAGACAGATGAGTGACAACCTGGCCACTGGTGGTAGTGTAACACACCATACTAATCATATCTGTCGGGCATGTGGAAGAGAGTGTAATTCGGCAGGAGGACTTAAACGACATGCAAAGGTACATGAAGCCCAGTTACAACTACAGCCGGCTATTACCAGTAAAGATTTTAGTTGCCAATTTTGTACAAGACATTGTAGATCTTTGGCTGGGCTAAAAAGTCACATTCGATCACAGCACCAGTAACAGTTAAGCTTCGTGCAATGACCATACTCGATAACGAGGAGGCAGCCATAAATATATATATATATATATATATGAAACGTATTGGAAACACATATTTTAGTTCCACCTTTTATCAAGATTTTGTCTATCATATTTTCGTTTGGGTGCCCGTCATTTGGTATGTACCAGTAACTTAATCGCCAAAACCCATTATCAAAGTGCCTAAACCTTCATAACCTCCCCGTGCGTGTTGCTGCAAAGTCAGAAGGATAAATGTGGCCGCATCCACCGAAATTTGGAATTTTAGCCGTTAAATTTATACGTCAGCCGACAGATTTTTGTTTTATTTTATCTTGAGCCCAGAGAATGGTATGCTTTTGCTAATGTTTTCCAAACCAGTTTTGTTTCGTGTCTAGATCATTGGAATTGCACCATGCCACACAACAGTAGACGATAAACTCTAAGACTAACTCCTAGGTGAATGTGATAATTATAGGATGGAAGCACTCCGTCGGTTACGACGACGAGGGTTCCGGTTGATCCGATCAACGGAACAGCCTGCTCGTGAAATTAGCGTGTAAGTGGCTGAGCACACCACAGACACGTGTACCCTTAACGCAGTTCTCGGGGATATTCAGCGTGACACAGAGAGTGACAAGGCCGGCCCTTTGAAATACAGGTACAACAGAAACAGGAAGTAAGAGTGAGAGAAAGTTGTGGTGAAAGAGTACAGCAGGAATCACCACCATCCCCTGCCGGAGCCTCGTGGAGCTTTTAGGTGTTTTCGCTCAATAAACACTCACAACGCCCGGTCTGGGAATCGAAACCGCGATCCTATGACCGCGAGTCCGCTGCCCTAACCACTGGGCCATTGCGCCTCCATGTGATAATTATAAATATCTTTGCAACGACAAACAAATATGTGAGACGAAAATCAAGCAAACACGTCATGGTTTTAAAAAATAACATGTGAAAAGTGATAAAAGTAATTATATTTGCAGTCGTAATTAAAGATCAATATGTAATAATTTGCTCTGCGACAAAAATAATTTATAAGGACTTGAAAAGATCTTTCTAATTAACAGTTAAACTGAATAAGCTAATTACGATGATAGACATAGAGATACGAGCTCCCTGTTTCGCCACATGAAAGGGGAATTCACTCCAGCTTATCTCCGGTACAGTAAAAGTACATAAAGAAAAGAACGTGCTCCGAATCATCATTTCACAATCAATACACTGATACACAAGATCGCTAAATAATTAAATAACATTATCAGATACCAGAGGCATATAGTATACGTTCTTAAGAAGAGTTCTTAGAGATCTCAGAAGAAATTAATAAAGTATGCAACATCTCGACATTAGAAATGTTAACAAACGTTCCAGTAGCCAAAACAATTGAAATCATATTAAATAATGTAAAAAACAAATTTAAAACCAAACATATACAGAGGAAATTGTTAAGAAAGCAGTGGTATTCTTGCGTCGTCCACAGGATATCTTTATATATAAAAGTGAGGTTGTGTGCTGTCTGTCTCCTACGATTTAGATTCCTAACTACTCCCACATTTTGCGGTGCAGTTTAACCAAAACCGGGTATCTTATAGTCGTGATTCATATCGAGCCTTTCTGGGTATTAGCGCGCGTCTACAATGAGTCTACGATTAAAAAAAAAATTACCATAAATTTTTCCCATTTTTAATGCATCTTTGGCATATATAAGGGAAGTAACTCTCTGAAAATGTATTATTAAATCTCAGAACGTAAAAAGCTACAGTAACACCCCCCCTTTTTGGTTAGCCATATTGAGATGGCTACTATACTTTACATCTCTAAAAATGTTCATATAGTTATTTCCCTTACAAACCCGAGCAACGCCGGGCGATACTGCTAGTATTATATAAGGTAATAGATGGAATATTCATGGGTTCTTCCTGAGGTCCTGCGTTCACAGCATTCTGCTTGTTCGCTGTGGAAAAGTAACAGCAACACATAACTATTCTATATACATTACGTGGCCGATATTATAGTCGTAATGGATACATCGGAAAATGCTGAGAAATTAGTAGAAGAACTATAAAATGTCGACGTAAAGTATAACAACCATCTCAATATGGCTAACCACAAAGGGTGGGTGCTACTGTAGCTTTTAGCCCCAGGAGATCATCGTCTCCAGCTGGCTTTAGGCACACTATCTGTGCCCTTATGGTATTTGCAAAGGGAAGTCATCCCTCTCTCGTAAGCCTAAGTGATACGCACGGACCGCAGTTTCGAGGTAGTTGCTGGCTTTAGGTACACTATCTGTGCCCCTATTATAAAATGTCCCCTTACTAAAATTCAACATTTAGAACAACAAATAAAACCCTTAATAATAGAATGACTCCATTTCTATGCGAAAACATGCAGATAGACGATATCAGATATTATGTCACATTCGTTTTTATCAAAAGCACAAATAAATGAATAATAGTCACGTGGAGACGGTCATTGTCCACACAAATGTAAAATGCCAGTGGCGAGATTCCTACTTAAGATAACATTTAGGTTCTCCTCTGCAAACGAAGCGCAAGATAAAAAAAATTCCACTGAAAAAAAACTCATCCATTACAGGTTTTGTAATAAACAAATAGACCAAATCATAGAATAATATAAGCACAAATATAATGCAATGAATAGAACAGGGGCTACACTTATTACAGACAGCATAAAATGTATAACCGCATAACAGCTATAGAGTAAGATGAACTCATTAGCAAAATTCTTCATAAAACAGAATACAAAATGCATTTCACTAAATCATCACCTAACACTAGAAATATAGTACAAAAACTCTGAGATTAAAACCTTCGTGTCAATAACAAATACAAAACCTAAGTATGTAAACCCTAGTACAAGCTTCTAATGATCAATGGGATTTATAAATTTGATTGCAAATGTGTAAGTTGCAAACTTCACGACTTCAACTATGATTACAATGAGGTTTAACTGCTACTTCTAGCAACTTGCGAGACCGCATAGATGATTCCTCGGTGCTTTTCCAATTTTACAAATAGATATAAAGATATTGTTAAAATAACACTTTCTATATCAACTGTATATGAATGTGTGGTGGAGTGCGGGTCGGGCGTACTAGAATATGCTTATAGATGGTACGGAGAGATAAAATAGAGGGTGAGATGGCGGGAAGAGTGAGAGATAAGAGAGTGAAAGGGAACTTTATCGATTGCCAGACATTCTGACAAATGTTGACAGATGTAGAAAGAGAGAAACAATGCAAAACACATCTATTCATACAGAAACGCAATATATATAACTGATATTTCGGGAGGAAAGTAGTTGGAACAAGGAAACCATAATTAAATCAATAAATAAAGTGATAAATTAATAGACTTTCAAATATTTGAGGATAATAAAGAGAAAGATTAGCAAGAAGATTAGCTGAAAGGAAAGGGGATAAACATAGATTGATCAATTCGAGAATGAAAAGTTTATGAACGGGGAAGGAGCTAAGGGGGAGGAAATATTAAGGAGTAGCGGAAAAGATAGGAGTAAAATTTCTACCGGAATGAATGGGTGAATGAAGGGTTGGGTGGAATGGATTTTGAGTATTGAGAATGAGAGTGGGAAGAAGGTTATTGAAGGAGAATAGTGAATGAGAAAGAGAGACATAAAAGAGAATTAAAGACTATCTGTTTATCTATCTATAACACATACAGACGTACGTATGCACACGCTCAGACACACAACGATATATAACTACATAGATACATACATATTTATGCACACACACACACGCACATACACACATACATATGCAAACACGCACAGCAAGGTCTATGAATTGAAGATAGAGATATAGAGAGCTAGAGAAAGACAAATATTTATCACTGTCTCTCCCTCTCTCTCTCCCTCTCTCCCCCCTCTCTCTCTCTGCCACTCATATATGAGCGAGTGCGTGTATCATAAATGCATGAGTATATATATGTATGTATATGTGTGTGTGTATACATATATGTATGAGTATACAGACACACATATGCAAATATATATATATATATACTCTCACACGCACACACATATATATATGCGTATGTGTTTGTATATGCATGTGTAAATGTGTGTGTATGCACACATACACACACGCACACACACACACACAAACATACACATACACAGAGGGAGATCTAAGAAAGATAGTGAAATAGAGAGGCGACGCAGAGAAAAGCAAAATTAATCTTGTGAAAGAAAAAGAATTTTAAAAAAAAGTGTGAGGGCTGACAATGCAAAACGGGTAGGGTCAGAAAAGGGACTGAAACAGATATAGAAAGGGTGCAGAAAAAGGAAGAGAAGGGATTTATGAGGAAATAGCAATTGAGGAGATAATAGGAGGAGAAACGCAATGAGATATTAAAGAGGGTGGAATTATAGAGGAGAAGGAAATATAAACTAGACGGGATAGAGGGAGAGGGAAGGAGGGAGGGAGGGAGAAAGAGAGACGAACAGACAGACAGGTAGAAATTAAGGTATAATGGAAACGGAAAACAAAGGAACGATATAGAGAAATATTGAAACATATAAGGGGAAACGAAAGAGTAAGGGATGAAGGGACAAAGAATGAGGAGAGGGTGAGAGAAAAATGGATGAAAATGAACATTTTTAGAGTTCTGCAGACTGGTATACCTTCACACACACATGCACACACACACACACAAGTTACATATGTATGTACATGTGTGTGTGTGTGTGCGCGCACACACACACGGATACACACGTCTATACATAAATTTACATGACCGAATTTCTCTCTCTCTCGCTTTCTCTATCTTTCACTCTCTCTCTCTCCCTTTCTGTGCATATGTGCGCGGTGCATGTGCCATATGCATGTAGGTGTGTGTGTGTGTGTGTCTGTATCTATGCATTTTTATATATACACACATACGTCTATATATATGCGTATAAGTATGTATATGTATACATATGTATATATATATATATATATATATACATACGTACATATTCATACACATACATATATACATACGTACATTTATATATATGTGTATATATACATACACACATACATACATATGTACACATATACATATATATACATACATGCGTACTTGTATGCTTACAAAGAAACACAGGTAACGTACCAAGAAGGGGGAGTCATAGAGTGAAAGGGAGAGTAAAAGAGAGAAAGGAGAGGAAGCGAGACAGGAGACAGGAGATAAAGGTATGAAGAGTAGGGTTAGGGTGACAGACGAAGAAGGCGAAACAGAAAGGCAGAGGCCATATTGACAGTTGTCGTGATCCAAGCCAGGAATGACAAAACTTCCAATTTTCATTTGCTTTGATATATTTAATTACAACAATGAAAGAACACGGCGAAAGTAAAGAAGAAAATAAATATAGAAAAGCAATAATTAAATAAATAAGATGTATAAATAAATGAATAAATAAATAGGAATATTTCCATGTTGTCTGTAATCATGTCTTTTGTTTTGTTGTTTTTTGTGGGGGTTTTTTGGGGGGATTTTTGTTGTCTTTCTTCTGTGCTTGGCGCACACACAATGAAGACGACGGTGACTTGGTGACTCGAGCTCAAGAACGGGCTCCACGCTGCTAATTTGTAGACGACTGTCTTGGAAATCAATCATTGAGTATGAGCCATAGCGGTAAGAAGAACAACAACAACAGCAATAATAATGACAACAACAACAACAACAACAAAG
>NC_043000.1:157002478-157009978 GCF_006345805.1 Octopus sinensis | reverse complement strand
TGATGTCATCATTCTTCTGTGTTCCTAGAACCTTATCCTCTCTTCTACATAAGTCTGCATTAATCTGTTAAATCTATTCTTCCACTTAATCCCTCACATTTTGCCTTAATCTTCTCATCTTGTCTTTCAAATATTCTGGATATTTTATATATGAGAAAATATGTGAAATGTATCCATGCATAAAAAAATATAAGCATTAGCGTATGTATACGTGTGAATATGCATGTATAAATGCTTGTATATATATATATATGCCTATAAACACACACACACACTATATATAATATACATAGGTACAGGTGTGGCTGTGAGGTAAAAAGTTTGTTTCCCAACCACGGAGCTACACCTGTGCCTATACATACATACATACATACATACATACATACATACATACATACATACATACATACATACATACATATATATATATAAGAGAACAAAGTGTACGTACGCCGCTATATATATATATATAATGGCCTCAAATGTGGAGATTGTAATATATCTCGACTTTGCAAAAGCCTTGATAAAGTCGACCATGGTATGATCTGTCACAAACTGCGTGGTATCGGCATAGGCGGGAAACTTGGAGAGTGGCTGCACAACTTCTAAAAGACAGAAAAACAGGCAGTTGTGAGCAATGGAGCCACCTCCAAGGGAACGCAAATAACAAGCGTGTTGTCCCAAGGGCACTGTCTTGGGGCCACTGATGTTCATAGTGGCCCTTTCAGACATGCCTTCAGTTGCTACGATGACCACCCTTGCTAGCTATGCAGATGACGCAAAAGTCTCCCACGCAATACAAAACCCTGAAAATATTGCGCATCTGCAACATGAGCTGGACACAATATACAGGGGGCTGAGACAACAACATGCAGTTAATGCAGGTAAGTTCCAGGCCCTGCGCTGCTGGCACACAAAGGTAAATGACGTGAAGACTGGATACACTGGCCTAGGAAGAATTGCAATCCCTGAGTCAAAATCAGTGCGTGACCTGGGCATTGACATGAGCAATGATGCATCTTTCCAAATGCATATTGCTAATCTGGTGATAAAATGCAGACGGCTAGCTGGATGGATTCTCCGAACTTTCAGAACAAGAGAGAAGGAGACACTGATGGTCCTATGGAAAAATTCGTCCTCAGCCGCTGGGACTACTGCTCCCAACTTTGGTCACCACACAATAAAAAACAAACAGCAGAACTCGAAGCAACTCAGAGAAGCTACACAAAGAAAATCGTCTCAATGCAAAATGTCAGCTACTGGGAAAGACTGAAGGTATTAAACCTCTTCTCCCTGGAGCGGAGGCGGGAGAGATATGCAGTGATATACATCTGGAAAATCCTGGAGGGTCTTGTCCCAAACTTTGGCATTCAAAGTTACTCCAACCGCAGAACGGGGCGCCGCTGCGTGGTGCCAAGGATTCCAACATCACCATCAAAATACAGGTCCAGATACTGCAACAGCTTGGTTTCAGAGGACCACAGCTCTTTAACATCCTCCCTAAATGCCTGAGAGACTTACATGGTGTGGATGTGGGTTTCTTTAAAACTAAACTGGATCTCTTCTTGTTGGGAGTCCCAGATGAACCTACCTCACGACAGGAGACACGGATGCGGGCAGCAGCATCGAACTCCTTTGTTGATCAAATGCCACGTATCAGAGGTGGATTCACAAACTAGTGTAGCTCATTCAGCGGTGGTGCCCCAAGCATGGCCGCGGCCTTCGGGCTAAAACATATTTAAGGATTTAAGGATTTATATATATATATATATATATATATATATTATATATATATATATATATATATATATATACTAGGTAGTAAACACATAAATGTGAAACAAGGTGGAAAAAAGAGTACTCAAATATCAGTGGTAGAGTAATATGCTTTATTTAAAGCAGCAGAAAATTGAACAAAATCTGTTACTCTGAGTTTATCGTTGCCGTTCATCAGACAGTTTTTGCTAGTTTTTCTAGCAAAAACTGTCTGATGAACGGGAACGAGAAACTCAGAGTAACAGATTTTGTTGAATTTTCTGCTGCTTTAAATAAAGTATATATATATATATATATATATATATATATTATATATGATATATATATATATATATAAGAGAACAAAGTGTACGTACGCGCGCTATAATATAATATATATATATATATAAGAGAACAAAGTGTACGTACGCCGCTATATATAATATCTATATATATATATATATATATAATACAAAATGGGACAAGAACGCAAAACATCCTGACAGCTAGGTGATACAAAAAGGGTCAACAACACATCCAGATGGACGATACGAAAAAACAAGGACGGGTCATTCGAAGTTTTCTTTCTTCAGTCATGATCCGTTTTTTCCGTCCTTGTTTTTGTATACATTCGCTGCTTTCTTCCAAGGAATCTAATTCTCTTAGCTTAGTTTTTCCTTAGGGCTGGCCAGATTGGAGCAATATGGAGTATAACCAGCCGAAATTGCGAGGATAATCTGGTGCTTGACTGAAGAAAGAAAACTTCGAATGATCCGTCCTTGTTTTCTTTGTATCGTCTATCTGGATGTTTTGTTGTCCCTTTTTGTATGTGTGTATATATATTATATATATAGGCACAGGTGTGGCTGTGTGGTAAACAGCTTGCTTCCCAAACACATAGTACCGGGTTCAGTCACTCCGTGTGACACCTTAGGCAAGTATCTTCCACTATAACTTCGGGTCGACCAAAGCCTTACTATTGGATTTGGTAGCCGGAAGCTGAAAGAAGCTCGTCGTGTATATATATGCACGCGCACGTCTGTATGTATGTGTTTGCGTATGTGTGTAAATGTACAATATAATTTTCAGAGAGCTATGTGATTCACATTGTCAGATCTCGACTCGAGAGTTCTGTGATTTTTGTCTCAATATTCTGAATAAATCAACCCTTTCATTGAGTGTTTTTATTTCAATCAATCTATCTATAGCTGTGTGAATTGGTGCATTATGATCCTGAAAGATTGCGTTTCCCTCCGAAAACAATTCCGCAACCATAGGATGAATTTGATCAGATAATATACTTAAATAGTCTTGACTATTAATTCTGCCATGAAGGGAAACCATTGGGCCGGTGGATTTCCAATATATACCCCCCCTCACCCAATCATTACAGATCCTGCTCCGTGTTTAATAGTTGGAAGAAAGCAGTCTGGGTCAAATGTTTCTTTTGCCTGTCTCCACACGTATACTCGGCCGGTAGTTAGAAATAAGGTAAAGGATGACTCGTCCGAGAAAATAACATTCTTCCACTGTTCTAGGGACCAATTCTATAGGTTTTTACTCTATTCTAAACGCTTTGCAACGCTTGTTTCTGAAAGTAGTGGGTATTTGATTGCAGTCCTCCCGTGAAATCCGGCTTTGTGCAGCTCCCGGCGAACAGATTTTGAGGAAATTGGGTTCTGAAGGTAGTCATTAAGCTCTGCGGTGATTTTGGTGGCTGTACTTTTGTGATCCTTTCTAACAATTCGCATAAGAATCCGACGGTCCCTATCTGAAAGTTTTGGTTTTCTTCCAGAGTTTTGTTTCGACGAGGATGTTTTTCCCTCTTTCTCAAAGACTGTCATTACTTTCGAGACAATACTTCTTGATACACCAAACATTTCGGCTGTTTTCATTACACTAGCGCCTGCCATACGAGCACCAACAATTTGACTTCTTTGAAAGACCGATAGATCTGTCATTTTAATGAATTTTAATTACCTTTTTCTGATGATATCTGAAAAGAAACAGCAAGTTTAGCAAAACATATTAAGCAACACTAGTAATAAATAAAAAGACATAAAAATAACAAGCATTTTGACAGTTCTATAGATTTCAGATTTATGATGCTATAATGCTAGGTGTTTCCATTATTTTGTCCAACCCCTGTATTTGCCTATGTAACAATTTAACCTCCTGTATCTGATTAACACATTCACCTATACACACCCATACATACATGCATGCATACACATACATGCATACACACACTCACACATACACACACATATATATACATATACATATATAAATATATAGAAATGCAACATGGAAATGATTGACGGAAAAGGACAAATTATAAATAATGAATATGAGGCCTTCTCATCAACCTTTGAGACCATACTCAGTATTGTCTCAGCACATTTAAAGTCCAAAGCCTACTCCTCTGGTTGCGCCAGTGGTATAGGGAATATTACTGAAGTGATGAACCAACAAAGACTAAAAATGAACGTCAATCACATAGAATTGATATATCTGCGGCCATGCTGGGTCACCATTCTCAAAGGTGTAGTTGATTATATCGAGTGGGTATTATTTCATTGACTTTGATCAGATGAAAGACAAAGTGGACGTAGTCTTTGAGACGAACCAAAACCAAAAACATTAAGATGCTTTATCTGTCATTCTATCGATTTTGTCATATTGTGCAAACTCCTCCTTTTAGTGTATGTATTTTTACCATATTCTATAACACTGGCATAGATGTCAGTATAATGGATCTCCAACACTACCAAGTCAGTTTCTGTGTTCAGGGTTGGCTATGACTAAACATCCAAAAACAACGGAACTGACTGTTTCCAAACAGCGTCTACATCAATACTGTGGAGGCGCAATGGCCCAGTGGTTAGGGCAGCGGACTCGCAGTCATAGGATCACGGTTTCGATTCCCAGACCGAGCGTTGTGAGTGTTTACTGAGCGAAAACACCTAAAGCTCCACGAGGCTCCGGCAGGGGATGGTGGTAATCCCTGCTGTACTCTTTCACCACAACTTTCTCTCACTCTTACTTCCTGTTTCTGTTGTACCTGTATTTCAAAGGGCCGGCCTTGTCACTCTCTGTGTCACGCTGAATATCCCCGGAACCCTCGTCGTCGTAACCGACGGAGTGCTTCCATCCACATCAATACTGGATTTATGAATTAGTTAAACAATCTACAGCTTAAGGAGGCATCACACTCAACAGCTGCCTAAAAATGATTAGAAAGCAGATGTGCTTTCAATTTTTTAAACAAAAGGTCTCCTTACGAGCTAAAGCTAACACTCAAACGCATAGTCTACATATCGTATTTATAGTCCTGTTTTATTATATGTTTTGGTTAGTTTATAACGGGAAAAGATTTGCTCTGCCGCTCTTGTAGAAATAAAAGTAATCCATTGATAAAAGGTTGAAGAGAGAGAGCTATCTCTGAGAGATCTGGCAGAGATACTGAATGCCTGCAATGAATCCTTCAGATGCTGAATGGCTACAATCAATCTATTGGAACTTTGAACATTGTGTTTTTCATTAAACCACATCTGATGTCACATCGAACCAGATTAGAACATCTCATTCGTTTTCTGTAGAAAACACAGGTTTCGCTTGTCAAAATACCCGTTTGCTATCAAAGACCACAGCAAAGATCTCAAGAGCCCATACTGTATCTGATGACGTGCAAGCTTGCACTGAAGCTGTAACATAAGGGAAAATTCCTGGAGAGTAAGTAAGCAGGCAGAGATAACCGTCTGTTTACTGCGCCTTTTCACAGCTCCTGTTTTTGACCTGCAGTTCTGGATCAAACGTAGAGCCGAGATACCTGGAATATGAAGCCCCGACTCCAGTACACCATCTCCACAATGATCATTATAAATTGAATTGTCGGAAATGTTAAAGAACCGGCTCAAATGCATCTGCCCCGTACTTTCTCCGTACTTCTATAGTCTGAGCTCAAATCTAGTAAAGGTGTACCATGATTTCAGCTCGACTATTAGGTAAATAGTCTCCAAAAGATACTGTTAAGTGAGGGACCTGTCTATTTGACTACATATTCTTCTCTACATATGTTTTTCTTGATTCTGTTTAACGTTCTCATTGTCTGTGTATATATCTTTGTCAGCCTTTCTTTCTCTGCCTCTCTGTATTTAGATGTATCTCTCTACCCTGCATTTACCTCTCTCTCTCTCTCTCTCTATCTCTCTCTCGTTCTTTTTTTACTTATACATATATATGTGTTTTAGCGTGTGTAGATGCATGTGTTCGTGTGTAAGTATATAAATATATGTGCGTCTGTGTACGCACGTGTTGGTATGTCTATGCGTGTATGCATATGTACAAATAAATATATACATATATTTCCTACACATGCAGAGAGGAGAGCACGGAAAGGGAAATCAATAACATATAATTGCTTTGTATCTACGCATATGTGTGTTTATCTGCCTATCTATTTACATAACTGTGCGTATATCGTCTACGACAATATTTCCAAGTTAAATAAATTGCTAAATAACTTTGCTTTCCATTCGAAATACTGAAATTCTTCCCACGCTACTTTTCACTTCGTTCTCATATTAAGCAGACGTTCATCCTGCTAAATAACGAGCATGAGGTGACTTTCGCGAATAAATAGCAAAAAAAAAAAGAAAAAATGGAAAATCCAATTACTATGATTTTATATCATCAAATAATAATTTCTTACAAAGACAGAATGGCACACATTAAGAGGAAGAGTGAGTCGTCGATTAGAAAAAGCCCTTGGATCATAACATGTACTCATTGTGACGAACTCGAAGGAATGAAAGACAAAGTCGATATCGTTGTGATTTGAGCCGTGATTTGAGCCGTGATTTGAGCCGTGGCTTTGTGGTAAGAAGTTTGCGTCCCAACCACACGGTTCAGCTTTAGTCCCACGGCATGGGCAAATGTCTTCTAGTATGGCTTCGGGCCTTGTGAGTGGGTTTGGTAGACGGAACCTGAAAGAAGTCCGTCATTGTTCATCATTCTTTTAGTCGACAGAGAAACAGCTAAATTAGCCCTGTTTATAAAGGTACTATATAAGTTACAACTATGATATCATATCTTAATACTGTGTGGACCAAGATCCCCGTTGATAAAAGTGTTGATACTCGTTTCGCAAAACTCCAGCTTTCAGTAGCTTCTATAATTATTGAGTATATAAACAGATTGACTGCTTGTTTCTCTGGGTCTTGTTAAGTTGATGTGGACGCCGTTGAAAATCCACTAAGATTTGAAAATCGATTAAGGTTGTCCGTCATTTACTTCAATCTACAGAGAAACAGCTAAATTAATCCTGTCCATACTCGTTACATATATATATATATATTCTTTATTGCCCACAAGGAGCTAAACACAAAGGGGGACAAACAAGGACAGACAAAGGGGTTAAGTCGATTACATCGACTCCAGTGCGGAACTAGTACTTTATTTATCGACCCCGAAAGGATGAAAGGCAAAGTCGACCTCGCGGAATTTGAACTCAGAAGGTAACGACACACGAAATACTGCTAGGCATTTCGCCCGGCAAGCTAACGTTTCTGCCAGCTAGTTACATATATATGTGGAAGACTTTGGTCTTACACACACACACACACACATACATACAGGTTACATACATATATGTAAGACTTTGGTCTTGCACACGCGCACACACACATGCACACATACACATCCACGCTCACACACACACACACATATAAGTTACATATATAT
>NC_043000.1:156967478-156999978 GCF_006345805.1 Octopus sinensis | reverse complement strand
GAGTTGGAATTCTTTGAGCATATATTCTCTATACCAATCATACAAACCCCTTTGTATATATGTATATATATATGTGTTGTGTGCGGTGTTTGTGTGTGTATACATTTGTATATATATGTACATATATATATATAATATATATATATATATATCTATATATATATATATATATATATATATATATATGTATGTTGTATATGTATATGTTTGTGTGTGTGTTTGTCCTCCCACCCTCGCTTGACAACCGATGTTGGTGTGTTTACTTCCCCACAAACTAGCGGTTCGGCAAAAGAGATCCCGATAGAATAAGTACTAGGTTTACAAAGAATAAATCCTGGGGTCGATTCGTTCGACTAAAGGTGCAGCTCCAGCAAGGCCGCAGTCAAATGACTGAAACAAATAAAAGAATAAGAATAGTTCTAGGAGGCTGTTGAACTCCTCTTGTGAAACGCTGAATTAGGACGCTATTTGAAGAAGATTTATTTGCTATTTCTTGCAAGTTCGTGGAATGCTCCTTGTTTTCAATATTTGGCGAATTTTTCTAAAAGTTATTTTGAGTAATCAAACATTGAAATATTTGTTAATACAATTACACTTCATCCAAGAAGTTCGTTATGTTCTGAGAATTAAAAATAACTCGATTCGGCAACTGAAATGTATAGCTATGTCGCTGAATATTATTGAGTGGATGATAATTATTAGAAGCACCGAAAGTGGATTTAGAGACAACCTGGAACCGAAGATTATAGAGCAAAAATGATAGGTTCCATATCAAGAATAAAAGTATAGCTAGTGTGTTTGACTTGGTAACATGTACTATGCTTTCGCTAATGGCACCTATATTGTCATGAGCAAACACAGACATCCTCTTGTCCTCTCACCTTTGACCCAGTAGCAGATCCAGGAAGGGACAGCTGAAGGAAGAGAGGGAGCTACATTAGTACTCTGTTTATATTCATTTATGGTTGAGCAGAATGCTCAAGGACATTATGTGCTGCCCGATTCAGGAATCGAACCTACTACCTCGTCAGAAAACCATAAGCACATGGCCACCTACTTTCACCATGTCAAGGATTTCGCTACCACATTTTTGTTAACTTAAACTTTGAAAAGCATTAATCAAATATTTTCCCTGTATAAAGTGTTTGTAATAATTCTAAAAAACAAATAAGCATGAATAGTTTCAGTATTTCAGTTTAAATTAAAACAACCACTCTTCTCTGAAATTCTTGCTAGGGTTACACTTGGACACTAGATAAGTATATGTGTCTAATTTTTATCTTAAAACCTTATGTCGTTACATGAAGAACTTGAAGGCAGGTAGTCCAGTAGCAAAGGTATAGAGGTCATTGTTATTAGATTCGTGAGGTCGATGCTCTGACTGGTGGTATGTTGTGTCCTTGAGCAAGGAGCCGTATTTTACTTTGCAGCTGCAAATGGGTACCAAAGAGATCTGGAAGGGGTTAACTCAGCGACGTACTGACAAGTATTCTAAGCTTAAACACCTTGAAAATCTGGACAAGCTCCGGTTTCAAGTGCTTGTAGACTCAATGCAAACTGGAATTTGTTGATATACATGTTTACGAAATTCTTACATGATTCATATCTTTGGTGTGGCCAATAAACTGAGCTAGTTACACTTACACCCATTATAAATCACTCCCATATAATAGATAGCTGTCTATACATATATATATAATTATATATATATATATAATATATGTGTGTGTGTGTGTGTTTGTGTGTGTTTATGTGTGTATATATATATATATATATATATATTGTGTGTGTGTGTGTATATATTATTTATATTATATTATATATATATATATATTATATTATATTATATATATATATATATTATATATATTATTATATATATATGTATGTATATTATATATATATATATATATATATATATATATAGATATTTAATATGTGTGTGTGTATATATATATATTATATTATATTATATATTATATTATATTATATTATATATATATATATTATTATTATTATTATTATATATTATATGTAAGTATATATTATATATATACACACACACACACACAATTTAGTTACTCCCTTTGCATTTTTAGATTTAAACTACCAGACAGCATATAATAGTGTAAGAAGAGTCAACCACCTCAAACGACCTGAACATATCGTCTGATAAACGCCTGGCTGACGTCATCGTCCGACTGCAAAACAAGAATCTGATTGCAAATAAAAACAATGAACTTGTAATACAGACCACTCTCTCTTTTATTTCCAGATTCTCTCGATGAAGCCTCATAGAAAAATGTTTTGGTTAATCAAAAGACTCATTTGTATGTTCAGCATCAAAATAGAACATTCGTAATTCGTAGACTTTTGTACTGTATTCTGAGATGCCTATTTTTACTATGTGTGTGTATATGTGTATGCGTATGTGTATATATTACTCTTTTACTCTTTTACTTGTTTCAGTCATTTGACTGCGGCCATGCTGGAGCACCGCCTTTAATCGACCAACTCGACCCAGGGACTTATTCTTTTGTAAGCCCAGTACTTATTCTATCGGTCTCTTTTGCTGAACCGCTAAGTTACGGGGACACAAACACACCAGCATCGCTTGTCAAGCAATGCTAGGGGGACAAACACAGACACACACAAACACACACACATACATATATATATATATACATATATACGACGGGCTTCTTTCAGTTTCCGTCTACCAAATCCACTCACAAGCCTTTGGTTGGCCCGAGGCTATAGTAGAAGACACTTGCCCAAGGTGCCACGCAGTGGGACTGAACCCGGAACCATGTGGTTGGTAGGCAACCTACTTACCACACACTCGGGCCGACCAATGCCTTGTGAGTGGATTTGGTAGACGGAAACTGAAAGAAGCCTGTCGGATATATGTATATATATATATGTATGTGTGTGTTTGTGTGTGTCTGTGTTTGTCCCCCAAGCATTGCTTGACAACCGATGCTGGTGTATTTATGTGCCCGTCACTTAGCGGTTCGGCAAAAGAGACCGATAGAATAAGTACTGGGCGTACAAAGAATAAGTCCCGGGGTCGAGTTGCTCGATTAAAGGCGGTGCTCCAGCATGGCTGCAGTCAAAATGACTGAAACAAGTAAAAAGAGAAAAAAGAGAATATATAAATATAAATATATACATGCATAAATGGATATGTGTGCGCGCGTGCGTGTATGCGTGTGTATGCGTGTGTGTGTTAAACTATTAGAGCAACGAAAGTGACTGGACCTTCTCCTGCTGCATTTGAGGGTTGTTTCAGATTTCACATTAAGTGTATTAAGACTGTACCACCCACTCACTCTCTCACTCTCTCCTTCCTCTCTCTAGTTCTTTTATACAAGCACTTTCTTAGTTTTATTATTATTATTATTATTATTATTATTATTATTATTATTATATATTATCATATTATTATCATTATTATTATTATTATTATATTATATTATTATTATTATCATTATTATTATATTATGATCATTATTATTATTATATTATTATTATTATTATTATCATATTATTATTATGATATTATTATTATTATTATTATCATATTATTATTATTATTATTTTTATTATAATTATTATTATTATTATTATTATATTATTATTATTATTATTATATTATTATTATTATTATCATCATTATTCAGTATTTATTTTTATAGCGTGCTTTCACTCACTACCGAGCGCAGCTCTGGGTGCCTTGGGTATGTGCTGTGATTTGATGTGATGCTCTGATGGTTATTGTATGGAAAGTGTTCTGCGTAGGATGTGTGCAGTGCCTAGTAGTGCAATTTTCTGTATGTTATATGTGTTTGTAAGTCCTGTGTTTTTGTTGTATTTGTCTGAATATTTTTTTATCATACCTAATGCACCTACTATGATAGGAATTGTTTTGTATTCAGGTTCCACATTCTGGTTACCTCTATTTCCAGGTCTTTGTATTTTTGAAGTTTCTCCATTTCTTTTAGAGATACGTTGTCATCAGCCGGTATTGATACATCAATTAGAAAGCATTTTTTTTCTTCATGATCTCTGACAACTTATCTGGTCTTTGGCCTTAATTTCTCTATCTGTGTGTATCGGCATATCCCAGAGTATGGTTGCTTATTATTAATTATTATTATTATATTATTATTATTATTATTATTATTATCATCACACCTATAATTAATTTATTAATTAGTAAAGATAGAGAAGTTCGATATCCTGCTAAAACTCAAGCATCGATTCTTTGCTTCCTCCCACTCCTTAACCCAATGTTTTAGAAATTGGTGCGAGATCTAAAAGAAATTATATACATAGATATATACATAATACACCAATAGCGTTTTTTCGGCATAAAAGCAATACCTGTCAAAGGTGGAAATAAACGGATGCAAATAACGAACCAGATTTTAATGTAAATCTTTGCTTTTAATTAGACATAACTGCAAATGGGTTGCATGCATGTTATATGTAGCCTACTTCGATTATCTGGCTTTATTTTCCAAATTACCCTGGTTTTCCTATCTGGAGACACAAGTCACATAACTGGAAGTACTTGTTGTTTGGATTCAAGTATGCGCTGAATTAGATCTATGATCAAAAGCATACCAGTCATGACTGTCACGATTTTTTTTTGGCAACGCATGATTGACTACATCATCCAATGCATGTTTTTTCCCCTTTTTTCTTTTATTTTACTTAGAATGGTAGAGTATGAATTGAGCGAAATTTGGTTAATCTTTCTCGCACGTAATAGTTCTCGATTTGTCGCTCCTTCATGCTAAAAAGAGCAAACAATCACAGAGACAGAAGATGAAGAACCCTAGACTATGTGCTCGACTCTATTCTCTAATGTGTCCTTGTCCTTTCTTCCGTCTTTTAGAACGGTATGATATGAATCGAGAGAGATTTAATCACCCATCTTAGCATGTACTAGCTCTGATTTTGTCGCTTCTGCATGTTAAAAGGGGCCAACAAACATAGAAACAGAAGTTATTAAGAAAGCATAGAGATCTTACGTTTCGGATAGAGACCCTTCATCACATTAAGAACCCTAGACTATGTGCTAGACTATATTCTCCAATAAATCCGTTTTTTTTCCTCCAGTATCTCCTTGTTTCCCTTCGTTTTTAGAACGGTAGAGTATGGATTGAGGAAGATACAGTCGCTCTTTTTGGCATGTACTGCCTTTCGTTTTGTTGCTTCCTCGCATTAAAAAGAGGAAACAAACCTTAGTCTATATAGTAGACTATATTCTCAAATTGTCCTTTTTTTCATCATCTTATTTTCAACGGTAGAGCATGAATTGAAGGAGATATGGTTGCTCTTTTTTTACTAGGTACTAGATCTCGTTTTGTCGCTCCCTAGCGTTAAAAGCAAATAAACACAGAGACAGAAGTTAGTTAAGAACGAATAGAAACCTCACGTTTCGCATAGCGATACTTCATCGGGTTAAGAATCTTATATGAATGAAACGTCAGATGTCTGTTCCTTTTTCTTCTCTTTTCTCCCACAGCAAACTAATACACTTGCAATTTGTGAACTGTCTGTATTTGTTATATGCCAACACAGACCATTGTTAGTTTCTCCGTATAAAACTATTCCACGTTTTCCACATAGTGTCACATGTGTTCACCTGATTTACATTATTTCTACTGGTAAACAGAAGTTTAATTTTGTCCCGTCACTGAATTGAAGTAAACATGTGACTTACAGTCTAGAGCATGCATACACATATCTACGAAGTGTACATAACATATGTGCGCGTGATGTATGTGTGCTTGTGTGTGTGTGTGTGTGTGTGTGTGTGTGTGTGTGTGTGTGTGATTTTGGTCAATGCTACAAGGTTGGCAAACTGCCGGAAGTTTATTGTAGGTTTTTCTGCTTTTGTTTTCTAAATTTTTTTTTCTGTCTATAGTTATAGGCAAGTATTTGTTTATACCACAATTGACATTCACTGAGTCATCTACACTAATTAGTCACACTATTGTTTCAGTAGTGCTTGTGTATGCGTGTGTACGCAAGTATCTATGTGCATGTAATCGTGTATGCAGTTATGTACGTGTGAATGTATGTCAATGCGTGTGCGCGTGCATGTGTGTGCGCGTGTGTGAGTGTGGATAGAAGTACATATACTATTAAATAAAATGGTTTTGTTATTTTTTAGTAAACATTATTTGTGTTTTATATATGTTTATATTATATATGTATTATATATATATATATATATATATATATATATATATATATATACTTTATGTGTGCGTGTATAATGCGTGTGTGTAATTTATATATATATGTGTGTGTGTGTGTGTGCGTAACTGTGTGTGTATGTGTATGTGTATATATATATATATATATATAGAAGAGAGAGAGAGAGGAAAGAGACAGACAGACAGACAGACAATATAGATAGATAGATAGATAGATAGATAGATAGATAGATAGATAGAGTTATTAATATATATTATTATATAATATATATATATATATATATATATTATATATATATATACATACATAATATACAATACATATATATACACATACATATATACGTGTGTATATATATATATATATATTAACACACACACATGTATGTATGTGTGTATATTGAATGCTTAAAACTACAAAATATGTGTTGTCTATTCGTTTCATTTTCTCATTGAGGTTGTTGAGGGAGATGTGCTAAAAATAACAGCTATATATATAATGTTTAAGTTCGTGTTATCGCAATGCTTAAAACTCTTTCTTGACAACACGTGCTATTTTCAGGATGTTGACGACAAAATGTGCAATCACTCACAAAATAACAGCTTCCAAATCTTCTTTCCTGACTGGGTGAAAATTATCAAACTTTAAACCTCTATAACTTTTTAAAAAACACTTTTCTGGAGAAAGTCAAATAACTCCAGCAGTTCAGCTTGGAAAAGTATATTAATGTGCCAAATTTCAAAATTTTGGTTAAACTTTAATTTTTGAAATGTTGGCAACCAAGCCAAAAAGATCCGAATTATGTAATATGTTGTGGACAGTGCATTTGAATACTACGTTAAACTTTCTGCAGTGGGCTCGCAGCGGGCATTCGGTCCCGGATCGGCAGTTGCAGCTATCCGTTCTACGCTGGTTAGTTGTAGAGAGGGAAAATGTTGTACTATTTATAGACAAGTTAAAGATAAGGGTGGTATTACGGAATTGGATCTTATCATTATTATTGCAGCTATTATTATTATCTATTATTATTACTATCATTATTATTAGTAGTAGCAGTAGTGGTGGTATTAGTAATAGTAGTATTAGTGGTGGTGGTCGTACTGGTCGTATTAGAGTTAGCTGTAGTGGCGCTATTAGAGTTAACATTCGTTTTAGCCGTACTCCGACCTTCCTCGTTTAGCCGTACTCCGACATGCATAAGATCTGGTCATCAAATCTAAGTAGAAACTTCATACTTGAAATCTTCAAAGCCACAGTCAAACCAATTCTACTATATGGCTCTGAAACCTGGATGTTATCAAAGAAGCTTGAGAGGCGGTTGGATGGAACCTACACTCGCCTCCTTATGAGAGCTCAAAATCTCTCGTGGAAGCGTCATCCAACCAAAATGCAAATATATGGGAAACTACCACCTGTGTCATCTCTTGTGAAAGGTAGGAGAGTCCAGTTTGCTGGACATTGTTGTAGAGCTGAAAGAGAATGTCTTTCTACTCTTCTCCTCTGGAAGCCATCTACTCGCGATACCAGAGGGTGCACACTCTCCTACCACCTGATGTAATCTCCAGGGATACAGGCATCCAGCAACAGGACCTCCGTAATGCCATGATGGACCGTGAAGTCTGGCGTAGCATGGTAAATTCCATTGTCTCGACCACCGTCGAACAATGATGATGATGACCTTCCTCGGAAGCAGAGATTCTCGCATTCTGGTTTATGCTGGTTATATCGCTAGGGATACGGGTGTGGTTTATATTATCATGTTCGGTGTTAGTGCTTTCGCTGTATTGGCCTATGCTATGATTATACGTGGTCTGACCAATAAGTATCCGGACAGTTGCTATAGTAACGAAGCTAAAGCACGCAAAGTAAAGCCACTTGGCACAGATTGACCTTGAACTCTGCTGTTGATTCCACTGTTATCTGAATGCCACGCATATTTGATAGTGTCATGATGCTTTCAAATCAACCACGAAATGCAAAAACCGTTGAACTGATTTCTTCGATTTTCTCATTGTAACCGAATTAAAATTTGGCTCCTAGATAGAGTCTTGAGAAAGTGACGGGTGACACTGTCATATCACCCATCGAAGCACAATTTGTCTTAATATTTCCATGAGTTTACTGCGAGTAAGTGTTAGTGGAGAAGCTTTATGCCCAATATAATATGGCTTTTTAAAGAGATGACGTATAATCAAATGGTTCTGTAACGATATTTTTTCCGTTTTTCTATTTGCATTCTTTTTATAGCCTCTAGTTTGGTATCTGATGATGAGGTAACAAGAGTACTTATTTATTTTTAATCATTGTACTTTAAAATATTATGAAATTGTTACTAAGAGAGATATTGTTGCACGAGCAAACACTCCAAAATGTGTGACAAACTAACTGTTTTCTTTTACACGCATTAATGAATGCGTAGAAAAAGTCCCCTATAGTGGGGGCCCACGTTTCAATGGCAAATTTCGGTAATAGCCAAACATCTGAAATTCTTTTTTTTCTTTTTTTTTTTTTTTTTAGCCGGGCTTAAAAGTCATATAAGGGCATCACATGGCAACAATCATGAATCATTTCAGTAAGTCTTCTTGGCAATGGCTTTCCTCGTGTAACGAGGATGCAGCTGTTATATATATATGTGTGTATATATATATCAAAATAAGCAACAAGGATATCCAGAGGTAATGCAGTACGATCAGTTCATGCGACTCCAGTTAATTGAACAATGCAAACATTATATCAATTTAAAATGTAGAGCAATCTCCAGCTGCATAAAAAATATAGAATTTAGTTAAATTCGAAGGATTCATCTGTATAGTTTTTTATTATCCAAAATCACTAAGCAGATAAGTAGATAGACAAAGATATATATATATATATATATATATATAGGGGGGGAGAGAATTCACAAAAAAAACAAAAGATGAAGGCAGGTGGTGTAGACAACAAACGGATGTATTAGTTTAACGCTCGGGAAGTGAAAAAGTCTTTAACGTTTCGAGCCTACGCTCTTCCACAGAAAATAACACAGAAAGAAATAGGGAGAGAGAATAAAGAATGTGTAGTGGCTAGCGATCTATCATACACACACACACACACACGCGCTCGCGCAGACACACACACACACATATCTATATATATATATATATATATATATATATACATACATAGGCGCAGGAGTGGCTGTGTGGCAAGAAGCCTGCTTCCCAACCACATGGCTCCGAGTTCAGTCCCACTGCGTGGAAACTTAACTTCTACTATAGCGTCGGGCCGACCAAAGCCTTGTCAATGGATTTGGTGCACGGAAACTGAAAGAGGACTGTCTTATATATATATATATATATATATATATAACTTATAAAATAAGGACAAGAGAAAAATTCTAATTTTGTCTTTTTTTCGGCATATTTGGCATTAGAATTTTTCTCTTGCCCTTATTTTATAAGTTATATATAAATTTAACCATTAAAGTATTTTTGATATGCTGGCCATTGATAAAAAAATTTTCTTTCGAAAAACATCTTATCCTACATTAGTTATAAATTTGAATAGTGTTCACTTCCGGATTCTCTCACTCTATGAAAGTTTCTAGATCGAATCGCACGTGTCTCGGGATGTGCTGAAGATTTTCTATTTTGGATATATCTGGGGTACTTAGGTCTGCTCAGGACTTAGTGCTAGCTTTTTCCATGGGTATGAGTAAGTATTCCATTTATGCCTTACGTATAAATCGCTGAAGAGGGGAAAATTCTTATGAATTAACCCCGAAAATGGGACCAAAACGGTTATAACGGAATTTTTTAGAAATTTCTATCGACATGTTTCGAGACGCATAAATTATAATGGTTATTGACAATTTTGTCTTTTTTTCGGCATATTTGGCATTAGAATTTTTCTCTTGCTCTTATTTTATAAGTTATTTATAAATTTAACCTTTAAAGGTATTTTTTGATATGCTGGCCATTGATAAAATTTTTTCTTTGAAAAAATCTTATCCTACATTAGTTATATAAATATATATATATATATATATATATATATATTATTATATATATATATATATATATATATATTATATATATAATATATATATAATATATATATATATATATTATATATATATATATATATATATATATATTTAATATATATATATATAGTATGTATTTTTGTATGTATGTATGTATGTATGTATGCATGTATGTAATGTATGTATGTATGTATGTATGTATGTATGTATGTATGCATGTATGAACGTATGTATGTATGTATGTATTTGTGTGTCTGTGTTTGTCTCGCCACAATTGCTTGACAACCAATGATGGTGTATTTACGTCCTCCGTAACTTAGCGGTTCGGCAAAAGAGACCGATAAAATAAGTACTGTGTTTACAAAGAATAAGTCCTGGGGTCGATTTGTTCGACTAAAGGCAGTGCTCCAGCATGGCCGCAGTCAAATGACTGAAACAAGTAAAAGAAAAAGAAAAGAATAAGCATACATACATACATACATACATACATACATACATACATACATACACATACACATACATACATACATACATACATTACATACATACATACATACATACATACATACATACATACATACATACATACATACATACATACATACATACATACATACATACATACATACATACATACATACATACATACATACATACATACATACTACATACATACATACATACATACATACATACATACATACATACATACATACATACATACATACATACATACATACATACATACATACATACATACATACATACATACATACATACATACATACATACATACATACAATGGGAGTCAATGGGAAATACGTGTCACCTAGTGAATTCCTTGTTACGGAAATATTTCCAGCAATTCTTTGGAAACAAGGGAAATGTCTGTCTGTTTGTCTGAGTGAAGGAATGTGACTTAGTGTATTCGGTTGACGATCGTGATGTCGTGAATTCGATTCCCGGCGGTGTGTTGTGTCCTTGGACAAGATACTTTATTTCACATTGCTTCAGTCCACAGAGCAGGTAGAAATGAGTTGTACCTGTATTTCGAAGGTGCGAACTTTGTCTCACCCCGTGTCACGCTGAATACCCCTGAGAACTATGTTAAAGGTGCGCGCGCATGCATGTGTGTGTCTGTGGATGCACCAATTGATGGAGGAAGAAGTATATTTTCATCGATATGTGAATCCGTCTCGGAGAGTTTTTAAGAAACTATGTCGAAATCATTTCTGAATATCTCCTGTCTAATAATATCACCGTGATCACCGTGACCGACCAGACCATCAGATGTTGCTACACATCGCTGGTCACAATGCGTTTCGCATTGTTTTAGCCTTTAAATGACGCCACCCCGCTGGCTAAGCAAGCAGGCCAACAGAAGAAAGAGTGAGAGAAAGTTGTGGCGGAAGAGTACAGCAGGGATCGCCACAACCCGCTGCTGGAGCCTCGTGGAGCTTTAGGCGTTTTCGCTCAATAAACACTCACAACGCCCGGTCTGGGAATCGAAACCGCGATCCTACGACCGCGAGTCCGCTGCCCTAACCACTGGGCCATTGCGCCTCCACGTCTAATAATATATTGGTTTCAAATTTTGGTACAAGGCCAGCGATTCGGGATTGGTGGAGTTGATAGCATCGACTCCAGTGCCCGACTGGTACTTTTTTATCGACCCTAAAAGATGAAAAGCAAGTCGACCCCATCAGCATTTGAACTCAGAACATGAAGTCGAAAGAAATGCCGGTGGGCATTTTTCTTCCGGCTCGGCAACAATTCTAACAACTCGCCGCCTTACTGTCTAGTCTAATTGATATCAAATTTTAGCACAAGATCAGCAAATTCGAGTGAGGGTGAAATTCGATTACATCGACCCCAGTGTTTAACTGGTACTTATTTTACCGACCCGAAAGGATGAAATGCAAAGTCGACTCTGGCAGCATTTGAACTCGGAACGTAATGTAGTAGGAAGTGTTGTAAGATCGAAACAAATGCCACTAAGCAATTTTTCCGGCATGGTAATGATTCTACCAGCTCACTACCTAACTGTCTAATATATTAACACAACACAAGGCGGCGAGCTAGCAGAATCGTTAGCAGGCCAGGCGAAATGCTTAGCGGTATTTCGTCTGCCGCTACGTTCTGAGTTCAAATTCCGCCGAGGTCGACTTTGCCTTTCATCCTTTCGGGGTCGATTAAATAAGTACCAGTTACGCACTGGGGTCGATATAATCGACTTAATCCGTTTGTCTGTCCTTGTTTGTCCTCTCTGGGTTTAGCTCCTTGTGGGTAGAAAGAAATAGGTATTTCGTCTGCCGCTACGTTCTGAGTTCAAATTCGCCGAGGTCGACTTTGCCTTTATCCTTCGGGTCGATTAAATAAGTACCAGTTACGCACTGGAGTCGATGTAATCGACTTAATCCGTTGTGCTGTCCTTGTTTGTCCCCTCTATGTTTGGCCCCTTGTGGGCAATAAAGAAATATGTATTAACACAACACTTCAATACTACATTCGTTCAGTGCAGAATGAGATAAATTCCAAAAATTTGCTTCGTGTTATTGTGTCATTTACCTTTCTATTTGGCGGTTAAAATGACAGACATAATGTGCG
Source organism: Octopus sinensis (assembly GCF_006345805.1). Lineage (NCBI taxonomy): Eukaryota > Metazoa > Mollusca > Cephalopoda > Octopoda > Octopodidae > Octopus > Octopus sinensis. Next base: position 156,987,113 of record NC_043000.1, on the reverse strand, counting down.
AGACAAAATTGAATGGACTTATGATGACTGGGCTTTTCCTCTCCGGCCGATCCCTCTTCAACCTTTTTTAAAGTACCACTTGAATAAAGTGGTAAGTGCGGAGAGGGGCAAACGCGGCCCTTTAGTAAGTTTGCTGAAAGGTCAGTGGCAAACTTGCATACAACTTGAATGAACGGGTTTGCGCTAAATATACGGCGTACGTTGTATAATGTGTATGTATGTGTGTCTGTGTGTGTGTGTGTCTGTGTTTGTCCCCCCACCATCGCTTGACAACCAATGATGGTGTGTTTACGTCTCCGTAACCTAGCGGTTCGGCAAAAGATATCGATAGAATAAGTACTAGGCTTACAGAGAATAAGTCCTGGGATCGATTTGTTCGACTAAAGGCGGTGCTCCAGCATGGCCGCAGTCAAATGACTGACATAGATAAAAGAATAACAGACTAAAAGAATAATATATATATATATATATATATATATATATATATATATATATATAGTTAATCCAAACAAGAAAACACAAAAAAACCACAATAACGCGAGGACGTGGAACAAATATAGTATTATTGGACGCTCAGGAAAGAAGGGAAGAAGGAGGGTTTAACGTTTCGAGCAGAGCTCTTCGTTGGAAACATAGGAGAAGGAAAATCCCGAGAAGGGAAGACAGGAAAAAAAATCGCTGGCGGTACTCACGAGGTCTATATATGGACTCTCTTATCGTAAACAACAGATGAAGGTTCTGGAATTTCTTGCTGAACAACCTCCATCAAATTCTACAGAGCTCAGTATGCCACACATGAGATGTCGAAATGGTCACAAAACAACGTGAAGTGGTGGGTTTTGCCCAAGAATACAACTCACCGCTCGGTCCGGGAATTGAATACTTGTGATCGTCAATGTAACGCGATATTGAGCGCCCACGCGTTCTACATATAGATTATTTTCCCAACTTACTCAAACCACTGAAAATCTTTATCGTTCGGTTGTTAATACAGACTATCATTATTTGCACATTTGGTAAATTTTTACTCGCTCTATTAATCTTTCTTTCGTGTTCCTATATAAAAACTTATATTTGAAATTAGGTCATTTTTTTAATTTTTATGCTACTACTTTTTTTTTAAGAGATCGCTTGCTTTTTGTGGAGTACTCCCAAAATTTGTGTGGTTTTTCCCAACACATACTATACTTTTTACTTTTTTACTTGTTTCAGTCATTTGACTGCGGTCGTGCTGGAGCACCGCCTTTAGTCGAGCAAATCGACCCCGGGACTTATTCTTTGTAAGCCCAGTACTTATTCTATCGGTCTCTTTTGCCGAACCGCTAAGTGACGGGGACGTAAACACACCAGCATCGGTTGTCAAGCAATGCTAGGGGGACAAACACAGACACACAAACACGCACACACACATATACATATACATATATACAACAGGCTTCTTTCAGTTTCCGTCTACCAAATCCACTCACAAGGCATTGGTCGGCCCGGGGCTATAGCAGAAGACACATGCCCAAGATGCCACGCAGTGGGACTGAAGCCAGAACCATGTGGTTGGTTAGCAAGCTACTTACCACACAGCCACTCCTGCGCCTATATATATTTTTTGTGCATGTATTTGTTTGTTTGTTTTCCAATTAGTCTCTTTATATTACACTCAGAGTAAAATCCCAACCGTTTAGTAATCTATCCATCATTGTCGTGTTCTCATGTTAATAAAATAATAATTGTTGTTTGTTTGTTTTTACGAGTTTGCACAATTCTTCACGAATCTAAATCCAAATACTTTAGGACTCACGATTATTTTTCGTCGCATCTTTGCTGTGTGCGATATGAAATAGCAAGAGCGCACAGAAAAGCTATCATCCTACCATGTAACCCGAATATCTAGTTGTTTCTATTGCAACGAACTACACATCAGTTTCTTAAAAATAGAATCCGTGGACATTTTCCTAGCTCGCTACTCATATCGAAGTATGGTGTTAAATTGTCTGTGCTTAATTCCAGTCCAAAAGTCACGAGCCAATGCGAGCTGCAGATAACCAAGCTGAAAGATGATCAATTTCTTTATTGCCCACAGGGGGCCAAACACAGAGGGGACGATACAAAAGTTAGGGACCAGCTGAAAGACGATCAGATAATTTGCCAACGAGCCTGCAGTTGTTATCCAGTCACCGGCGTTAGTGTCAAGGATGGTACAGTCTATTTGTCGCCGTTTGTAGGTTCTACAAAAGTACAATAGTTGGTAGTTGTAAGTAGCGACAGCACTATCAAGTTGACCATTACTTCGTTTACTTCATTGGCTCGTAGTACCAAGTTCGAGTCATTCTATAGGATTGAGAGATGACAGAAGCACTTACAATGAAGTCATACTTGTCATTCTATCATATCCACTCTAAAACAGGTTTTGTGTCATTGATAGAATAAGAACTAATAAGTTGGAACTGAGGAGACAGAAGGAGATTACCTTTCGGAAATTATCATTATCTGAAGACAAGATGCCCGGGCGGACACAAGGATCTTTCTTCTGAGATATCAATTCACACAGTAAAGCGGGCATCTCGTTGTTTCTGGGCAACACATTTCTATATTGCACAGTTTCCCTAGCGTGCGAAATAAGCTCCCAAACATTATGGGGAAAAAATGATCAGATAGAGACTAACAACATTTCATAGACAAAATCTATCAGCTTAACGTTACATAAAGCCATATTAATTACTGAACCGTTGAAGCTATGTGGTTTGTTAAAAGATTGACATTTAGTAATTTTCAAATTGGTACAAAGCACCACCAGTTCTGTAAGAGCAGGGGTCGTAACTTATTCAAACCAACCCTGGTATATGATCGGTTCTTATCTTTCTATCTAGTAGAGATGAAAATCAAAGCAATGCGTAGTGAGATTCGAACTTAGATGGACGGACATAACTACGTAATACATTTCGTCCGGCATTCAACTATCCTTTTTTCACTACTGTATCTTTAACTATTTTTTAATATATGAATCTTCAGGTAACGGATTAGCAGATTTAGAAGAACATCTGATGAAATACCTTGTGGTTTTTAGCTGAATTCCTTTCCGTTTTGAGTTCAAATCACTCTGTGTTCAAGCTTGCTTTCCATTTTCCTGAGGAGATAAAATAAAATATCAATCAAATACGGGTTATTGATGTAATCGATGATACCCACTCAGTAAAATCTGTGGCTTTGTGTCTGTTATAAGTCAACATTTTCGCTCTTACCCCAACATATAGTTTGACTAATAACAATTAATTTCATAGGCACGAGAGTTCTCGAGGCAATTAGTAATAAGAGAGTATGATGTTCATCCATTTCTCAAAAGTGTTAATGTCAGGAATAAAAGAAAATCACTACAACTATAAATGGAAACTATGAATCCAGCTCGTAGGATTCTTACAGGCGTTCCATATTACTTGTCTGTGTGAAAGGCAGCGAGCTGGCAGAATCGTTAACACGCCGGGCGAAATGCTTAGCGGTATTTCGTCTGTCTTCACGTTCTGAGTTCAAATTCCGCCGAGGTTGACTTTGCCTTTCATCTTTTCGGGGTCGATAAATTAAGTACCAGTTACTCACTAGGGTCGATATAATCGACTTAATCCGTTTGTTTATCCTCTCTGTGTTTAGCCCCTTGTGGGTAGTAAGGAAATAGGTATTTCGTCTGTCTTTACGTTCTGAGTTCAAATTCCGCCGAGGTCGACTTTGCCTTTCATCCTTTCGGGATCGATTAAATAAATACCAGTTACGCACTGGGGTCAATATAATCGACTTATTCCGTTTGTCTGTCCTTTGTTCCCTCTGTGTGTAGCCCTCTGTGGGCAGTAAAGAAATAAGAATCGTTATCACACCGGGCAAAATGCTTAGCGGCATTTCGTTCGTCTTTACGTGCCGAGTTCAAATTCCGCCGAGGACGACATTACCTTTTATCCTTTCGGGGTCTATAAAATAAGTACCAGTTGAGTATCGGATCGATGGAATCGACTTACTCCCCACCCCCCACCCGGACTTACTGGCCTTTTGCCAAATTTTGAAACTGATATTACTTGCTTGGGTAATTTGGTGTTAGGTGACTTCTTTAGAAAAACACATTAGATAATGTCGAATGAAAATGTTCAAAAAGAATTGAATTTATCCAGAATTTAAGCGAAGAATACGGTAAAAATGAAAAGCAGAGATTAAATAAGGAACTAAATATGAAACTATATTTTTTAAAGTTAGCTTACTCAAGAGAATGTGTAACAATCATACTTTACTAAAGGGTGTTCGAATTGTTAGAGAAGTGAAATGGCTACAACCGGAATTGAAACCATGTTACGGATCCAATTAACAAGGGACTTACCACTACTCAATGTCGTTCGGCTAGCCTTTTGAGATAAGGACCACCTTAAACACTCCTTAAATTACAAGCCAACCAGGCAGCCTTTACGTGATAGCTCGACCTGCTAGAAATAGCAACCAAATACCCACAAAGCATCAATCTCAAAATAAGGAAATGACACATAAGACAAAATAATACCCTAAATAGCTCTAAGAAGCATGATAGTCAAATGGCGTTTGATTATAGATTTACCCAATCAGAGCTCACCTGGGGGTTAAAAAAAACAACTATAATAACAACTCCCTAAATAAATAAAGCAGTGTTAATACTTGAAAAGTGGAATATATTGCAGATCAAATCTATTAATCGCTTAATTAGTTTAATCTCTTAATAAAGTTTATATAGCTTATGTGATCTGGTCGGCCAGAGATCAAATAGCCAAACCCTACCGATAATCTCCGTATATATAGAAACAGAGATTATCGTTAAGGATAGGTGTTTGACCCCCGTCTATATGTCACATTCAAACGAAAAGAGTCAAACAGTGAGCTGCACCTTTTTCTCCTCTCCTCTCCTCTTCTTCATCCTCTCCTTCTCCCCTCCGCCTTCTCCAGGGGGCACCTGACGTCTTAAACATGACTATTTCGGATGAATTTTAAATGTACGCACCTTACATTTTGGAATGTTCGCAAGCATTCGTATTTTATACGCATAGAAATATGTCGGTCATTTGCGTACTAGGACGTCTGTTATATATTTATTTATTTATCTATTTATCTATTTCATTTCATTTCTTCACGTAGCTACAAATGAACAGAGATAATGTTCACAGACACGCTAAAGCCTTATTAGGAACGTATAACCATTAAACCTTCATCGTCGAACGACGGAGACTCATCCATCCATATATGCACATACATTGATACACGTCAAGCTAACCATCTCCCTCTTTCTCTGTGTGTGTGTGTGTGTATATATATATATATGTATAAATGCATGTATGTATGTATGCATATGTGTGTGTGTATATATATATATATATGCATATGCATGTATATATGTATGCATAGTGGTGTGTGTGTGTGTGTGGTGTGTGCATACATACATATAATACAGACTGAGAGAGGAGAAAGAGAAAGAGAGAGTTAAAGAGATTGGTAGATAGATACATGTATATATAGACATCTATATCGACACACACACACACCACACATATATATATTATATATATATATATATTATATTATATATATATATATATATAATATATATATATATATATAGGCGCAGCAGTGCTTGTCTGCTAAGTAGCTTGCTTGCCAACCACATGGTTCCGGTTCAGTCCAACCGCCTGGCACCTTCTACTATAGCTTCGGGCTGACCAAAGCCGTGTGAGTGGATTTGGTAGACGGAAAACGGAAAGAAGTCCGTCGTATATATACACATATTTGAAAGTCTTTGTGAAAATTACTTAACAGCTTTTAAGCATAAAGAGGAATTTTTTAAAAAGATATTTTTTTAAGTTATAAAATCTTTTATCAGTATGTTACTAACCTTTTTAGAAGAAGTTTTTTCTAGTGTGTGTGAACGCTTTCGATTAATCTTTTCAAACACACGTGCTCTTGGTTTAATATACATATATTCCCTACCAAGAATTCACAACGACTCGAACCTACCAGAGAAACAGAGAGAGAGAGAGAAGAGAGAGAGAGAGAGAGAGGGAGATGGAGCTGAGCGCGAGAGGAGAGAGAGAGAAGAAACAGGCAGAACAAGGAAAAGGCCACTGTATTGAACACTATGCAAATATTTTTTAAAAAACTTTTCTTTTAATTTTTCCAAAATTTAATTGCTTTCCATACTTACACAGTTGAAAAAGTCTCAATGACTGAAACCGGTACTGAAATGTTTTTTTATAAAATTATTTTAGCATTTATACTTGACTTTTTTTCCATATATGTATATAATATATATTATATATATATGTGTGTGTGTGTGTGTATATATATATATATAATATAATATGTATAATAAATAATGTGACCCTCGTGTGTACCGTTGGCGATTTTTTTCCCTCTGTCTTCCCTTCTCTGGATTTCCTTCTCCTATGTTTCCGACGAAGAGCTCCGCTCGAAACGTTAAACCCTCTTCTTTCCTTCTTTCCTGAGCGTCCAATAATACTATATTTGTTCCATGTCCTTCGTTGTTGTGTTTTTTTTGTGCTTTCTTGTTTGGATTAACTATATATATATATATATATATATATATATTATATTATATATATAAATATATATACATATATAATTTGTGAAACGAATGTATAGTAAGCTATGGCCTAGCCCTTATTTTCTTTCTTCAAGTCTGCTAATCTATGCTTAGATATTAAAATCTATTGTTTGAAAAGAAAAATATCTGAGTAAAGTATTGATTTTTCACATAGACACATATTTACAAAGAGTATAGTCGAGTTACTCACCCCTGCTATAAGACTCGGAGTTACTGAATGGATGGAAGCACTCCATCGGTTACGACGATGAGGGTTCCGTTTGATCCGAATCAACGGAACAGCCTGCTCGTGAAATTAACGTGTAAGTGGCCGAGTACTCCACAGACACGTGTACCCTTAACGTAGTTCTCGGGGATATTCAGCGTGACACAGAGAGTGACAAGGCCGGCCCTTTGAAATACAGGTACAACAGAAACAGGAAGTAAGAGTGAGAGAAAGTTGTGGTGAAAGAGTACAGCAGGGATCACCACCATCCTCTGCCGGAGCCTCGTGGAGCTTTAGGTGTTTTCGATCAATAAACACTCACAACGCCCAGTCTGGGAATCGAAACTGCGATCCTACGACTGCGAGTCCGCTGCCCTAACCACTGGGCCATTGCGCCTCCACAGTTACTAAATACACACTTTAGGAATGGAAGTCAAAGTTGACCTCACTGGTTTTAATGAGATCAGAACGTAAAGGAGCAGCTGCCACTTAATGCAGAATACGAAACTATGACGTGTAAGTAATACATATGATATTTAGTCAGTCTATTCACATTTCACTATCATTATGTTCAAGACGAAGGCGGCGAGCTGGTGGAATCGTTTGCACGCCAGGCGAAATGCTTAGCGGCATTTTGTCCGGCTTCACATCCTGAGTTCAAATTCCGCCGAGCTCGACTTTCACTTTCATCCTTTCTGAGTCGATAAAGTAAGTACTAGTTGTGCACTGGGGTCGATATAATGGACTTGACCACTTCTCCGAACTTGCTGGCCTTGTGCCAAAATTCGAACCATTATTATGTTCAACACGGATACTGTGGAGAAGTAAGTTTCTTATGGGCCAAGCAAGTGGTCCCTAGTTATAGCGATTAACTCAATTAAATTACCTTGTGAACGGCATCAACATCACTTTGCCCTTTTTTTATCGCACAGCCCCCGACCGATACCACTTGTGAATTTTTAAGCAAAATATTTTATTAGCTTTAGATGCTTGCCTTTTTATTTCACCTGTGTTCGGGGGGGGGGGGAAAAAAAGGAGGAATATTTTTACGGCTCCCTAAAATAAATTTCACCTCTTGACCTTTCACATACCACGACTTCTTTTCGTATCAAATTACCAAACTAATTTTCTAGGACATACATAACATTATTTTCGTTGGTTGGTTAGGATTTTGCATACAATATATAGAGCTCTTTAGCACGAAAAGATAACATTCAGAGGGGAAAAAATATCACCAATACAAAATACAAGAAAAAGAAAATTACTTCTGTCCATGAAATTGAAACGAACCTTTCACAGTGAACTTCGCCCCTGTAGTAACATCACAAAAGATAGGTGACGGAGGGTAAATTCCTTTTCACGGATGCTTTGCAATAGAAAACTTCCTCGGTGGTTTTAACCTGATGAATCTGGTGATATTATATTAGTGGACTACATTGATGTATATATATATAATATATATATATATATATATATATATATATATAATATATATATATATTATATATATATTATATAAGAGAGGGAAAGAGAGTAAGAGAGTGAGAGAGGGTTTTATAAAAAGTAAATAAAGTTGGAAAAGGCACAGAAGTATATTTCAAGGAATGTTTAACAGTTTTGTTACATTGAGTGATTTAGAAAGAATTTTAAAGAGAAGGAAAAAGTCGGAGGTTAACAGTTTGTACTCATCCCTAGTTTTTTTTGTTCTCTTTAAAATTCTTTCTAATATTTGATAAGATGGATACATCGAAATCGGTTATATTTTAAATCACTCACTGTAACAAATATATTATACATTCCCTAAATGCTGTACCTTTTCCAACTTTATTTACTTTTTATCTATAACTTCTGATTTGTATGAACTCTTCTTCAACTATATATATATATATATATATTATATTATATATATATATATACATATATATATATACATATATATATATACACATATATACACACACACACACGCACACACACATATATATATATATAATTATATATATATATATATAATATATATATATATATATATATATATATATATATATATAAATGCATAGTAGAGTATGACCTTGCGATTATTTTCTTTCTTCGAGTTTGCTAATCTATTTGTCTATGCTTAGATTTAATAAAATATATAATAAATGTATTGCTTGAAAATGAAAAAATATCTAAGTAAAATATTGATTTTTCAGATAGACACACGTTTGCAAAGTTTGCAAAGAGTGTAGTCGAGTGACTCACCCCAGATATACGACTGGTAGTTATTGAATACTCACTTCAGGAATGGAAATCAAAGTTGACCTTCCTGAGTTAGATGAGCTCAGAACATAAAGGAATATCTGCCACTTAAAGCTGAATACGAAGCTATAACGTGTAAGTAACACATCTGAAATTTAGTCTGTCTCTATCTATTCACATCTCACTATTACTGTCTTCAGGGCGAATACTGTGGAAAAAAGTAACTTTCTGATGGGCCGAGCCAGTGATTTCTGGAATAGGTTTCGCAAGGACATTCGAACTATGATGCAATTTCTTATTGATGTGTTATTGATTATGTCGATAGAAAACAAAGGAGAAACGAAGTCGATTCTAGTGAAATTTATACTGAAAACATAGAGGTAGAAACTATAGTATAATTGTTAAGCTAGTTTTAACATATCTGAAGTAAGGATTATACAAAACTAAGTAAAATATACATACATACATACATACATACATACATACATACATACATACATACATACATACATCATACATACACACACACACACACATATATATACGTAACTATAATTATATACATGCATACGCATATGAATATATGTATACTTGTGTGCGTATGTGAGTTTGTACGTGTGTGTGTTTGTGTGAGGGGAGATGTAGGGGTGTCTTTGTGTCCGTGTTTGTTTCCCCGCCACCACTTAACAACCGGTGCTGGTGTGTTTATATCCTCGTGACTTAGTGGCTATGTGGAGTTGTGCGAAGAACCCCAATATTAGTCAATGACTAATACCATTTCTAATATTTTAGGCAACTGCGAACTGTTTAGATCCTAGTATGATCACATTAGCAAAGCAGATAGTTCACGGTTCTTTCTTAAGTAGTGAGAGAATTACAAAGTAATTCTGGGAAAATGTATGCCGGTTGGCGTACAAAAATTCAGCATAATACATACCACTATGCATTTGATTTGGAACAGTACATTTCTTCAAGTTTTTTTCAGTTCTATTGCTGGAATATTGAATTATTCTGCTTAAATCCAAAGATCGTGTATTTCAAGGCGGTGATTGTAAAAGAACAAAGACTGTAAGAATTTAGTTTTTTTTTTTTTTCGTTTTTTATTTTGTTTCATTTTTTTTTTTACTTGCAGGGTCGGGAGGAATGGACAATGGCCATGACCTTTGCATGCCCTCCGAGACAGGCGAAAAGATATGAGCAAGGACGGAGTTCTAGGGGAGCGACGGGGTTGAGGACAGTGATGGGCGCAAGACCTGATGGGGTTGGACACTACAAAGGTAACAAAAAGAAGAGGGACGAGTGTGTTGGAAATGCCTAAGTAGATGTGGTTCAACCAGAAGCTGGACTATTCTTTGTGAATGACTCGACGGCAATCAGTCTGATGTCTCCTTTCTGAATGCAGTTTAAGAGGTTTATGTGTTCAACAGCAGCAACAGCAACAATATCCACCGAATGGAACCAAACTCCATCATGCGTCTCATCTGATCTTTGCAAAAATGAAACCTATTGTTGGAAGCTATCCCTGAAAAGAAAGGCGAATCATTAGAAGGCTTCCCGGGGAATGTTAAGGATGTGCTTTTGCCAGAAGAGATCTTCATTGAGGCTTACCATTCGGGTCGATCGTGGGGGCTCTAGTTGTGTACCATTCATGTTTATGAGTGTGCGATATTATAGTCTCTTTATAAGAGTATCATTTGTGTTTTCTGGCTGTTGAAAGAGACAAAATTGGCATATCCACCAATGGAGGATGCATTCGCGGTCACTGTTTATGGAATTAGCGTAGATTAGGCGTGTGATGCCTAGATGAAGTGAAATAGCTTAAACAGATAATTACCAAGGAGTTTGCCTCTTGCCCCATGGCACCCATCACTTCTACAGATAAAATATTATGAATTTCTTATTTAGCTGGGAATAAAGCCAGATATTTATAGTGAGATGACATTGACATTGCGAGACACCAGTCTTTATGTTCGGTTGATTACTTCTGCCTCTACATTTTTTACTGTACAGTCCACCACACTTAAAATAGTTATGTTATAGAGACAAAGGGAAACATATTTCAAGATATAGCTGATTAAATCGGCTTAACAGCATGACTGGTACCAGATGAGAGAGAGAGAGCATGTATGTGCTCGTTTGACCTAGAGGAAGTAACAGTCAGTTCTTTAACGAACCGACTTTATTGTTTTAAAAAGATATATATTTTTGGTATATTGGATACTATACTATTTGTTATACAAAAGGATAGAAAGATCACAAACAGAAAGCGCTTGGGCACAGATTCGTTCGTTCAGGATTGATCTGAGAATAAGCAGCAGCAACAACAACAGTAGCACTTACTCTGCCGTATTGGAATGTTAAAAGGTAAGTGATTTATATGTAGGTATGAGATTACTCTTTAAATTAAAGGTGAATAGGAATACGGAAGCTGACTGGTGTTACTGCCTACGAGATGTATGTGAGTAACACTTGGACGCTCATTCACAGAAACTGGCTGGATCGGCTGATTCAAGATGTCCTATTACCGTAGAGCGTAACCAATTCAAATATATACATCGTAAATATTACCGAGATGAGCAGCATAAAGTTCATCGGGTGTTTGATACCGTTGAAATAAATTCAGAAATATGCCTGCCTCACTGAGATAGATACGTCATCGGTCGTACTAAACTCTTTAGTCCGTTATAAGGTAGTACATTCGAATCAGATTCACGTATGATCTCCGCTGGCTGAACTTCATATGTAGAATTAGGTGATGAAAATTACACTCATGAATTATAATTTTGGCTTTTGCAGCCTTTTGTCTCACTCAAACAATTGAAGGAAGATGGATATTAGCTAAGAAAAAGTGCAACAGTAAGGAAAACACAATTTTTGTTCACATCCTATCCTCTGAAACACACGTGGAATATGAAGTTCAACAATCTGGAACACTTCTTCACTAGTCTAATTTGTTGCAGGAGTGGCTGTGTGGTAAGTAGCTTGCTAACCAACCACATGGTTCCGGGTTCAGTCCCACTGCGTGGCATCTTGGGCAATTGTCTTCTATTATAGCCCCGGGCTGACCAATGCCTTGTGAGTGGATTTGGTAGACGGAAACTGAAAGAAGCCTGTTGTATATATGTATATATATATATGTGTGTGTTTCTGTGTTTGTGTGTGTGTGTTTGTCCCCCTAGCATTGCTTGACAACCGATGCTGGTGTGTTTATGTCCCCGTCACTTAGCGGTTCGGCAAAAGAGATCGATAGAATAAGTACTGGGCTTACAAAGAATAAGTCCTGGGGTCGATTTGTTCGACTAAAGGCGGTGCTCCAGCATGGCCACAGTCAAATGACTGAAACAAGTAAAATATATATATATAGATAAACGTATATTGTAAGTTTCAAACTTACGATTGTTTTTCTTTTCTTTTATTACTTTTATTTCTTTACGAATTAACTGTCGCCACTTCTGGTTTTTCGCTATCATTTCTTTCCCATATGACTATCTTATATCCTTTCCATCCTTAAAATAACTCTATACCAAATCCAGTATTTGACCAGCACTTTGTTTTATCGACCTTTGAAAGATAAAAAGTAAAGTTGACTTCGTCAGGATTTAACAAAAAATCTGGAACAAATGCCGCCAAGAAATTTGTCTTACGATCTACAAATGTTGCCATTCACTGCCTTCTAAATAATCGGTTTTAATATAGGGAAACGGCCAAAAGGATTTGGAGTTAAAACGTAAACATCCATGAGTAATATGGTAGGACGTTTTTTCAACGCTCTAATAATTCTGCCAGTCTATCACTCTTGAACAAGTTTTCTCATATAGCCGCAAGGCCAACAACTTGGTGGACAAGAATTAATTACATCGACTCGTCTGCTTGACTGGCGATTTATTTTATAGATCCCAGAGGAATAAAAGTAGAATTAGATCTCAGCGAGATTTGAACTCAGAACGCAACAAGGAATAAATACACCTCAAGATGATTTTTCTCGATGCTCTAACGATTCCGTTAGTACACCACCCTAACAATCTTTCAAATAGTAAAAGAAAGAAATTGGCAACGTGGATATATAAGCTGAGATGAATTTCCCTGAGGTTTATAAAGTCTATTCTTGGTTGTTTTTATTAAATGTAGCTGTCAAGAAAGTTGACAACTTCATTCTGAATCTAAGTAACGATTTCAGTAATAACAACAGTAATAACAAGAAACTTAAAACTCAACTTAAGAAATTAAACCGAACAACCGGCCAACCGACCGACTGACGGTCACACCAACCAGCTAAACAAACAAACGGAACCAAGAAGCACAGGACACAAAAACTAAATCATTTTATATAAGCTTTGAATCGTAGATGTTGGTGGGGCACAACGGAGACCTACGCATACACACACACAAACACATACATACAAACATACATACATACATACATGCATACATGCATACATACATACATACATACATACAAACATACATAAATACAAACATACATACATACATACACAGACACATACATACATTCATACATACATACATACATACATACATACATACATACATACATACATACATACATACATACATTCATACATACATACATACACACACACATACATACATACATACACATACATACATTCATACATACATACATACATACATACATACACACATACATACATACATACATACATACACACATACATACATTCATACATACATACATACATACATACACACATACATACATACATACACATACATACATTCATACATACATACATACATACATATATACATACACACACACACACATACATACATACATACACATACATACATACATACATACATACATACATACATACACACATACATACATATATCCTTTGTCTTTTACCTTTTACTTGTTTCAGTCATTACATTGCGGCCATTCTGGGGCACTGCCTTGAAGACTTTTAGTCGAATGAATCAATCCCGAGTACTTTATTAAAGCCTGTTACTTAGTCTATTGTTCTCTTTTACCGAAACGCTAAGTCACGAGGATGTAAACACACTAACACCGGTTGTTAAGTGGTGACGGGGAAAGAAACACAAACACAAAGACACCCCTACAACTTCCCACACACGTACAAACTCACACACACACACCTTTTATTCAAACAAATCGATCCCAAGACTAATTATTCTTTTAAAAGCCTGGTACTTATTCTGTTGGTCTCTTTTACCGAACCGCTAAATTACGGGGACATAAACACACCAATAACGGTTGTCAAGTGGTGATGGTGGGGGACAAACACAGATACAAAGACACACACACATAAATATATAGATACATATATATTTATACAACGGGATTCTTTCAGTTTTCGTCTCCCAAATCCACTCAGAAGGCTTTGGTCGGACTGAAGCTATAGTAGATGACACTTGCCCAAGGTGTCTCGTAGTGGGACTGAACCCAGAACCATGCGGTTGAGAAACAAGCTTCGTATATTCTTATATATATATATATACGTAAAGTATACTAGCCATCTCAATATGGCTAACCACTAAGGGTGGGTGTTACTGTAGCTTTTAGCCGCAGGAGATCATCGTCTCCAGCTGGCTTTAGGCACACTTTCTGTGCCCTTATGGTATTTGCAAAGGGAGGTATCCCTCTCTCGTAAACCGAAGCGATACGCATGGACTGCAGTTTCGAGGTATTTGCCTCTTGTCAACGTAGAGTAATCACCGGTTTACGACGAAAGGAAGACCTGTTTGCAAATACTTATGGACTTTTCTAGTGACTTCCGTCACTGATTTTGAAAAACTGTCTGCAAGAATAATAAATCTCTGAACGAGATGTAAACAGTAACTGCTCGACAACGTAAAGTATACTAGCCATATCAATATGGCTAACCACTAAGGGTGGGTGTTACTGTAGCTTTTTAGCCCCAGGAGATCATCGTCTCCAGCTGGCTTTAGACACAATATATATATCTATATATACGACGGGCTCCTTTCAGTTTCCGTCTGTCAAATCCACTCACGAAGCTTTAGTCGGCCTGAGGCTATGGAAGAAGATATCCAAGTTGCTGCACAGTGTGATTAAAACCGGAACCATGTGGTTGGAATGCAAACTTCTTACCACCCAGCTACGCCTGTGTTTGGGGAGAGTTGTTAAAAGTGGAGAGTCGTTAAATGTCAGCTGCCCGGCAGTTGTGAATATTTCTTTCAAAATAGGCCTTCTTTTTCCAGACTATAAATTTATATTTATACCAATAGTTATTTTTGCACGCAGTTATGTTAGTAAATGTCTAAATGGCCATCTCTAAAAGCTAATGTTTACAAGCAAAGAGCATGACCAGCTACTACGCTCTTTATAAATACAATTTGTAAGAGTAACAATAAAAATATGCATGATTTTTCTAAAGTTCAACTTTAGAACTCGTCATTTTGCTGAACTATAGAGACAGAGCTTTGTTTAAAGCTGTTTCTCTGTCACATGCGAGCGCTTTCTTTGTAAGAAGTCAAAGATTTTTTTTAATAAAAAAACTGTTACACACACAAGCATGTACACATACATGCGCAGGAGTGGCTGTGTGGTAAGTAACTTGCTTACAAACTACATGGTTCCAGGTTCAGTCCCATTGCGTGGCACCTTGGACAAGTGTCTTCTACGATAGCCTCGGACCGACCAAAGCTTTGTGAGTGGATTTGGTAGACGGAAACTGAAAGAAGCCCGTCGTATATATGTATATATGTATGTGACGTGTGTGTATATGTTTATGTGTCTATGATTGTACCCCCAACATCACTTGACAACCGATGCTGGTGTGTTTACATCCCTGTAACTTAGCGGTTCGTCAAAAGAAACCGATGGAATAAGTACTAGGCTTACAAGGAATAAGTCCTGGGGTAGATTTGCTCGACTAAAGGCGGTGCTCCAGCATGGCCGCAGTCAAATGATCGAAACAAGTAAAAGAGTAACGAGTATATATGCATACAGACAGACAGACAGACAGACAGACAGACAGTCAGACAGACAGACAGACAGATAGACAGGTATATAGATAGATAGATAGATAGATAGATAGATAGATAGATAGATAGATAGATAGATAGATAGATAGATAGATAGATAGATAGATAGATAGATGTGTGCGTGAGTATGTGTCAGAAACGAATGACGCAGTACAAAAACTGGTTGGTAGTCACTAAAATAGATAAATAGATCGCCACATTCCATCAAAGTCATATATGTCATCCAAATGAACTTGCGGAGCAGGAAGAGGAAGAGGAGGAGGAGGAGGCGTAAATAGGGTAGCGGAGAGACCATGACATTCAAAATATTATTAGCAGACCGAACTTTTATCTACAAAGGAAAATAGATAAAAATAATATCAAATCCTAAAGAGGAATAATAGAAATTGTTTTTATCTGGAAATATGCTTAATTTACAATTCCAGTAAAGTTTTGACTGTTCTTTTGTTACTTGGTCAACACATTACTCTTTTCTCTCTTTTACTTGTTTCAGTCATTTGACTGCGGCCATGCTGTAGCACCGCCTTTTAGTCGAGCAAATCGACACCGGGACTTATTCTTTTTGTAAGCCCAGTACTTATTCTATCGGTCTTCTTTTGCCGAACCGCTAAGTAACGGGGACGTAAACACACCAGCATCGGTTGTCAAGCAATGCTAGAGGGACAAACACAGACACACAAACATATACACACACATACATATATATATATACATATATACGACAGGCTTCTTTCAGTTTCCGTCTACCAAATCCACTCACAAGGCATTGGTCGGCCCGAGGCTATAGCAGAAGACACTTGCCCAAGATGCCACGCAGTGGGACTGAACCCGGAACCATGTGGTTGGTTGGCAAGCTACTTGCCACACAGCCACTCCTGCGCCATTATTTTTTTTTTTTCTTGCATAGATCTGAGAGACAATTGTTAGTAAATTCTCTGAGGTGAAGGGAATAATTTCAAGAAATCATAAATAATAAATAACGCCGTTAATTTACATTGCTAGTGACATCTTTGTTACACGCTAGGACGGTGTGAGCTTTGTTACAGACAAGGTACGATGCATACGAAAAGGCGGCGGCGAGCTGGCAGAAACGTGAGCACGCCGGGCGAATTACTGAGCGGTATTTCGTCTGCTGTTACGTTCTGAGTTCAAATTCCGCCGAGGTCGACTTGGCCTTTCATCCTTACGGGGTCGATAAATTAAGTACCAGTTACGCACTGGGGTCGATGTAATCAACTTAATCTCCTTGTCTGTCCTCTCTGTGTTTAGCCCCTTGTGGTAGTAAAGAAATAGGTAAGGCGGCGAGCTGACAGAAACGTTAGCACGCCGGGCGAATTACTGAGCGGTATTTCGTCTGCCGTTACGTTCTGAGTTCAAATTCCGCCGAGGTCGACTTGGCCTTCATCCTTACGGGGTCGATAAATTAAGTACCAGTTACGCACTGGGGTCGATGTAATCAACTTAATCTCCTTGTCTGTCCTCTCTGTGTTTAGCCCCTTGTGGGTAGTAAAGAAATAGGTAAGGCGGCGAGCTGACAGAAACGTTAGCACGCCGGGCGAAATACTGCGCGGTATTTCGTCTGCCGTTACGTTCTGAGTTCAAATTCCGCCGAGGTCGACTTGGCCTTTCATCCTTACGGGGTCGATAAATTAAGTACCAGTTACGCACTGGGGTCGATGTAATCAACTTAATCTCCTTGTCTGTCCTCTCTGTGTTTAGCCCCTTGTGGGTAGTAAAGAAATAGGTAAGGCGGCGAGCTGGCAGAAACGTGAGCACGCCGGGCGAATTACTGAGCGGTATTTCGTCTGCTGTTACGTTCTGAGTTCAAATTCCGCCGAGGTCGACTTTGCCTTTCATTCTTTCGGGGTCGATGAATTAAGTACCAGTTACGCACTGGGGTCGATATAATCGACTTAATCCCTTTGTTTGTCCTTGTTTGTCCCCTCTGTGTTTAGCCCCTTGTGGGTAGTAAAGAAATAGGTACAATGCATACGAATACATGTTTCTAATTTTTATAGTACAGTATAATCCAGTCTCATTATGGTTGCAGTCCAGAAATCAGGGCTTTACATTTACAATGGTCCCAATGAATGCAATGCAAAGGAGAACATTTTTTTTTTTTTTTTGTTAACTGACATAGGTCTTCAAGTTACACGTGCTGGTAGAAAAGCACTTTCTTTTCGAGCTCTTCCCTTTCTGTTATTCTTCATTGCAGGTAAAATGACGGGTCCCAAGTATAAGCACTGTACCATCGTTGAGTTCATGAAGACGGGATGCAGCTGTCCGTCATCCACAGATGGTTACATGCTTACAGAGATGACAATGTTGTTAAGAGGAATGGACGCAGAGAGAAAAAGACATTTTTAGAAATGAGGAAAGCAGTATTAGAGACAGACCTTGTAGTGAGGGACCATCAACTGTGACCACTGACAGAAATTACCAAAGAGTTAACGAATTGATTCGCGCAGGCTGTCAAGTCATGATCCGATAGCATGCTACACAGCTGGACTGTGGTCACAGTGCATTACAGAAGGTGGTAGAAGACTTTGGCTGTGGGAGAGTGCGACACCCGATTTAAAAGAAGGAAGATGGAAGTCTACTATGATTCGTTGGAAGTGTTTGAAGGCTATGAAGGCACGTTGTTTCTGGGGATAAAACGTGAGTGTAAATTTATGATCTGGTCGAGACAGACCATGTAGTGAAAGACCATCAGCTGTGACCACTGACAGAAATCACCAATGAGTTAACGAATTCGCGCAGACTGTCAAGTCATAATCCGAAAGCATGCTACACAGCTGGACTGCGGTCACAGTGCATTACAGAAGGTGGTAGAAGACGTTGGCTGTGGGAAAGTGTGACACCCGATTTGAAAGAAGGAAGGTGGAAGTCTACTATGATCCGTTGGAAGGCAATGAAGGTTCGCTGTGTCTGGGGATAACGCGTGAGCGTAAATTTATGATCTGGTAACGAAGGCTCAATTTATGGAATAGCATCACACCACTTCTCTCTGACCTATGAAATTTGAGAGTCAGCGATCGGCAAAGAAAGTCAAGGTGACTGATTCGGGTGATGACAAGGGCTTCAGCCTCCTTGATATTCTCGAACGTAGTTTGTACTGCAAGTAGTACACTAAGGCACCCCAAAAAGTTTAAATAAACCCGAAGAAGAATAGACCAAACAATAAATTGAAAATTCTCCTCGTTCACCATGACGATGCACTACCACGCGCATGTTTGGCAACAAAGCAGATAATCGGCAAACTAGGCTGCTCAGTCACCCTCCGTCCCCTGTACTTTCTGCATCTGGCATCCTTCAACTCATCTGTTCGGTTCAATGAAGGACAATCTTTGGAGACAGATATTTGACGGTACAGACGAGGTAAAGAGGTGGGTATAACAGCACGCCCCTGGACTTTTTCAAAGAGGATTCGTAATTTGAGTTCAACTAAAGCACAGAAGCATCGTTTATGATAAAAACTATACTCTTTTATTTGTTTCAGTCATTTGACAGTGGCCATGCTGGAGCACCGCCTTTAGTCTAGCAAATCGACCACAGGACTTAT
>NC_043000.1:156947478-156959978 GCF_006345805.1 Octopus sinensis | reverse complement strand
CTGGTACTTAATTTATCGACCCCGAAAGGATGAAAGGCAAAGTCGACCTCGGCGGAATTTGAACTCGGAACGTAACGACAGACGAAATACGGCTACGAATTTCGCCCGTCGTGCTAACGTTTCTGCCAGCTCGCCGCCTTATGGTTGGTCTACACCTCTACATATGGTGTATGTGAGATCTTATAATAAATATGAACTTGCTTCAGCTACTTACTTTTACCAATCTAGTCTAACAACACATTAACATTTATTTTCAACTAAATCTCAACAGTGTAACCAAAGAAATTTAAAAATTTGTTGACTCAGGGGTACAGTATACGAAGGCGGAGGAAATGATCGAACCTAGAGCAGTGCTTTTCAAACGTTTTGCTGGAGCGGAACCCCAAGGAAACATTCCACTGGCTCGAGGAACCCCTGTGCAATAATTTAATAGTCTTATGCACACATATCTGCACAGGAGAATTAAAAATTACTGCCGATTTTAGCAGTTTTCTAACTTCTTGCGGAACCCCTGGACTGTACTGGCGGAACCCTGGTTGAAAACCACTGACCTAGAAACTCGCCGTAGAGGGCACAACTCGTATTCGTACATAGGGAAAATCGATTAAAGCGCTTAGCAATCGACTATTTTCAGACAATAAATCTCTTCCGTCGACGCCTAATATTATTTACCACGTATACATGTAGTCAATAGTTTCACTTATTATTGAATATTCAGTACAATTCACTTACGCAGCGTTTAATTGACCTTATACAGCTTATTATTTGACTCTCTAAAATAATCGCTTGCAACATTTCAATTTGGTGCAGGCCTTTGATAGTTTATTAGAGCTTGGAAAATGTATTAATTATGGGATCTGAGAAGGAAGAGGGGAAAAAAAGCCTTAGGAATGAGATGGGGAGGAGAAAAACAGATGTGCAGGGTCTACCTGAATATAACTAGCTCAGAACAACAGATGATGTTTCAACAGTAATAATAGAGGCAGAGAGAAAGAG
Organism: Octopus sinensis; assembly: GCF_006345805.1. Classification (NCBI taxonomy): domain Eukaryota; kingdom Metazoa; phylum Mollusca; class Cephalopoda; order Octopoda; family Octopodidae; genus Octopus; species Octopus sinensis. The sequence goes on along the minus strand of NC_043000.1, from coordinate 156,958,982 downwards.
AGGGAGAAAGAGAGAGACAGACAGACAGAAAGAGAGACAGGTAGAGAGAGACAGACGACAGAGACAGAGAGAGCGTGTGTAAGAGAGTGCGTGTGGGAGGAGAAAGAGAGAAAAAACAGAGAGTCTGTGAAATCAAACATACGTACACTCAAACATACTCGCATACAGTAGTATATATTTCTTTACTGCCCACAAGGGGGTAAACACAGAGGGGACAAACTAGGGCAGACATAGGTATTAAGTCGATTGCATCGACCCCAGTGCGTAACTGGTACTTAATTTATCGACACCGAAAGGATGAAAGGCAAAGTCGACCTCGGCGGAATTTGAACTCACAACGTTGCGGCAGACGAAATACCTATTTCTTTACTAACCACAAGGGGCTAAACACAGAAGGGACAAACAAGGACAGACAAACGGATTAAGTCGATTACATCGATCCCAGTGCGTAACTGGTACTTAATTTATCGACCCCGAAAGGATGAAAGGCAAAGTCGACCTCGACGGAATTTGAACTCAGAACGTAACGGCAAACGAAATACGGCGACACATTTCGCCCAGCGTGCTAACGTTTCTGCCAGTTCGCCGCCCTTATACTTGCATACAGTAGTCGTGTATAAGACAGATGGGTTGATCGAATCGATAGCGCGTCGGACAAATGTTGTGCAGTGTTGTTCTGGCTCTTTAAGTTCTGAATTCAAATCACTTCGTCTTTTCTGTTCTTCCTTCCAAGGTTGATGAAATAAAATACCAGTCATATACTACTAGGCTCTATGTGATGATCTAACCCATGCCCTAATATTTCAGGCCTAAGGCTTATATCAGAATTCTTTTTTTTTTTTTTATATTCTACACGATCTATGTAATTCTCTCGATATGTTTGTATCTTTGTCATTTTCTACTATCTTTATTTCCATTGAGTCCTAATGGCTAATGTGGAGGCGCAATGGCCCAGTGGTTAGGGCAGCGGACTCGCGGTCAGAGGATCGCGGTTTCGATTCCCAGACCGGGCGTTGTGAGTGTTTATTGAGCGAAAACACCTGAAGCTCCACGAGGCTCCGGCAGGGGATGGTGGTGATCCCTGCTGTACTCTTTCAACCACAACTTTCTCTCACTCTTACTTCCTGTTCTGTTGTACCTGTATTTCAAGGACCGGGCTTGTCACTCTCTGTGTCACGCTGAATATCCCCGAGAACTACGTTAAGGGTACACGTGTCTGTGGAGTGCTCAGCCACTTACACGTTAATTTCACGAGCAGGCTGTTCCGTTGATTCGGATCAACCGGAACCCTCATCGTCGTAACCGACGGAGTGCTTCCATCCAATGGCTAATAAAGGAATCATCATCAGCATATTCACCATCGTCGTTGTTGCTGCTGCTGCGCTACTGCTGCCATTATCATTATTATTGAACACAGCGGTTGATGTGTTGCTTCGCTCAGGGCAGCCATATTCGAGAAACTCAACGATAGAAAAATTTTTAAGGTCTTAACCCATGTTTTCTTTCCAGACACAGAATATCTAGGGCCACATTATCTGATCTGTTCTGCCGTTATAGATTCGCTCAGATCGGGAGTAGTCCAGCTTTGACTGATCTCATCGTTTCTCACTGCCTTTCGATCTTTCGTAAGGCATCTGCTATTTCCAACAGCTTAACTTTTGGATTATGTATCAATGTGAGTCCTAGTATGTTTTTGTTTCTTTTTTACAAGTTTGTGTTCATATTTATTTTTGTCGTACCTAGTGCTCTTATTATTATTATCGGTACTATTTAACTTTCAAACCCGTCATGCTTGTACTTCGGCAGCTTCTCCACCGACTTTTGAACATGCATTTTATTTTTTCCTTATACATTATGGAAAGAAAATTTGAAATTTTCTTACCCCCACTTTTTTTGTTTTCGTTACACAAAACTTTCTTCACTTGTTTTTAAAAACTTTTTTTTTAATTCATTATTGCTATTTTGTAGGTGTCTTCTATTTGCATCAAAACAGAATTCTTCTTATGTGCTGGATAGGTATATATTATCTAAAGTTAATCCAAACAAGAAAGCAAAAAAAAAAACACAACAACGCGAGGAAGTGGAACAAATATAGTATTACTGGACGCTCAGGAAAGAAGGAAAGAAGGAAAGAAGGAAAGAAGGAGGGTTTAACGTTTCGAGCGGAGCTCTTCGTCGGAAACATTAAGAGAAGGAAAGATCCAGAGAAGGGAAGACAGAGGGAAAAAATCGCCAACGGTACACACGAGGTCACATTTTGAAAGCTATATATTATCTATATCAGTTTGTGAGGAGGAGGGTTCGGAACTCTGCTAGTAATTTCCTGGGGTGTTATTCTGCCTAATATCTTCAGTTCGCTTAAATTCCAGTTTATTATGTTGAAGTTTTATCTTTTACTATCTATCTGCTCTTCTCTAATGCTCTTTTCTAATTTTATTCTGTGTTGTAACTTTACAGTTTATCATTTTTGGGGCAACGTATCTACCATCCTCACCTTCGCCAAATCGCCTGCCCATGTGCGATGGAATTCAATAGTATAATTCAAGTACTGCACCCTTTGCACAAAGCACATCCTCAGCACCCAACAGAATAACGCAAAACACAACGCATTATATAGAATTACCCACAAACAATATAAGAAAACATCTACTTAACACAATCAACACCTAATGAAAAATGCAACGCATACCAGTCCATAATCAGTATGCGACACTATATCAATAATTCCAGTGAATTACATTCTGCAATTAGCGTAGCTGGAATGCTGGTCCGCTCTGGACGGTGCTTTTATGGGAGTGTCACTTCTGTGTCTACTGTCTAAGCTTGTGTTGGCTTAGGATCCCGGGGAACAGCAAACTCAGGGGTGCCCCAGGGTGGTACGTCACTATATTCTGCACAGTTACTACCATTTAATATAGCACAAACTGCACAGGTATTTGTGAAGGCTCGTGGCTTAGCGGTGAGGAAGCTGCATTCATAACCGTAAGGTTGTAGTTTCGTATTCCTGGACCGGGTGATGCATTGTGTTCTTGAGCAAGACACTTCATTCCTCGTTGCCCCAGTCCACTCAGCTGACAAAAATGAGTAATCCTGCGGCAGACCGGCGTCCCGTCCAGGAAGTAGGATATACGCACCACAGAATCCAGAAGACCGGTCTTATATCTATGACTAGGGAATAGCGCAGGCATATCAACACTCGACACCCGACACCGAAACTCGTAATACCAACCACACTGCATATACAGAATACTAGCACCACCCAGTAAAATCACACGAATCCCATTGCGCATACTCTACACAACAGAAGAGACGCTAAAATAAAACCAGAAAAAGGAAACCAAATCCCACAACAGAGCAAATCTGTTGTAGAATACAAACACATTTCTACATCCGTAAGCGACAATGTTGCACACACCTCAAGATAACAGAAGTGCACTTGCTGATGCAACAGAAGCTTAAATAAAACTATTAAAAGATTATGATAAATAGAGGGAAACTACCTGCTCTTCGCGGTCAAAGGAAGGAGGTGATCTTCAGACTGGAATCAGTTGATACCTAGATTAGTCTTACTTGGGACAACTGTTCGACAAAGCCCCACAAGTCACTAACGTTCGCAATGTGCAGAACGGATTCGCCGTTCCATGTAAATCTTAAGCAGTCTCGACTTGATGGCACATTCGTTCCGTATGGCTTGTCTTGGAAGTAACACTATCAAGACTGGGTCTTCTGAAATTATGCATAGTGTCCAAATCGAACGTCCACCAAAACAGACCAACCAGATGATTTTTGTCTAAGTTCAGGGATTCTTCGAAAACGCCATCGTTCTTCTTTACTTCTAGTCCCAGAAAGAACGCTTACGTGGAAGCTTCGCTGACCATATTGCTGAAATGATAGAAGGTTGTGAGTATTCAATTTTCTCAAGCTTTTAATTTTTTCTGCGCTTAAATCAACAAGGCAGCTCTATCCGAGAAGCGGCCTCATAATTATTGCTAAAATTCCAAGGCCTGAAATTTGTGGGGAGCGTGATAGTCGATCTCAATATTTGATCGATTCTTTATTTATCGACCCCGGAAGAGTGAAAGATAAAGTTGATCTTGGCAGGATTTGAATTCAAACTAATAAAGAACCGACATACAGCAAAATGTTTTTTCCGACGTCCCTGGGTTACCCCCCGCCCTTGGTAACGAACTGCTAACAGAAATGGTAATGGTAATATTATTATTGCGTAAGGCGGACGAACTGGTAGAATCGTTTGCACGGCGGGCAAAATGCATTTCGTCCGTCTTTACGTTCTAAGATCAAATTCCACTGAGGCTGACTCCGTCTTTCATCCTTCCGGAGTACTGGAGTCGATGTGATCGACTTATCCCTTCCCCTGAGATTGCTGGCCTTGAGCCAAAATGTGAAACCAATAACAATATAATTGGGTACAATTTAATTAGGTACCTGTGCGTTGAAGAATGAAAATAGCCTGAAAGTAATGTAACTATGTTATGGGTAGAACAAGTCACATAGCTACTTAACTGCGTGTCTATCTATCTATCTATCTATTTACCTATCTATCTATCTATCTGTCTGTCTGTCCCTAAGCCTAAGCTATCCAGCCACCCTACTTAAAAAACACAACCTCACTCCTCTCCTCTGACAATATCCTTTAAATCACAGCGAAAAATAAATTAGATTTGACCTGATAAATCTCGAAGCCAAATGACGTAATTTCCTCTAAAGCTTGTCTCATTGTTTGTTACTCTCGTTCTTATCTTATTCTTATTCTTATTCTTATTCTTCTTCTTATTATTATTCTTCTTATTATTATTATTATTATCGCCGTCGTTGCTATTGTTGTCGTCTGTCTTACAAGTCAGCGACGGCAGTCGTCTTAAGAGCGACGGTGACGGAGGCGTAAATACCAGCTGGTGATGGTAGTGGTGGTGGTGGTGATGGTAGTGGTGGTGGTGGTGGTGGTGGTGGTGATAGAGGAAGCGGTTGTTACTAACAGTGGTGGTGGCGGTAATACTTGTTGTGGTGGTAATGGTGAGAGTGACAATGGGTAATAACAATAATAATAATAATAATAATAATAATAATAATAGTGGTGGTGGTGCTTTTGGTGCGGCGGTTGAGGTGGTGATGGTATAAAGGCGGTTGTGATAGCAATATAGTTGTTACTGTTATGGATCGAACAGCCCTATAATCTGAGATGTTCCAAGCATGACCAACCCGCTTATTATATGTATCTTTACTACCCACAAAGGGCTAAACACAGAGAGGACAAACAAGGACAGACATAGGTATTAAGTCGATTATATCGACCCCAGTGCGTAACTGGTACTTATTTAATCGACCCCGAAAGGATGATAGGCAAAGTCGACCTCGGCGGAATTTGAACTCAGAACATAACAGCAGACGAAATACCTATTTCTTTACTAGACACAAGGGGCTAAACAGAGGGGACAAACAAAGACAGACATAGGTATTAAGTCGATTATATCGACCCCAGTGCGTAACTGGTACTTATTTAATCGATCCCGAAAGGATGAAAGGCAAAGTCGACCTCGGCGGAATTTGAACTCAGAACGTAGCGGCGAACGAAATACTGCTAAGCATTTCGCCCGGCGTGCTAACGTTTCTGCCAGCTCGCCGCCTTATTATACCCGCTTATTATACCTAACCGTCTTTGGACGGTTGGGTATAATAGTAGAGAGATTTGACTGCTATTTCTAGCAAGTTGAGCGACCATATAGCCGTCTACCTTGATGCTTCCCATGTTAGTGGTGAAGTCGTTTAGCCCTAGTCTATTGTCACCAAGCAGGCTTATGATCAAAAGCATTCCAGCCGTGCCTACCCCACCTCTTTTTATGTCCTGCTTTGTTTAATGCGTTCTTCCTTCTTTTTTTAAAAAACAAAAAAAACAGCATGAAGTTATTTGAGGGAACCTGGCTGCTACTTCCAGAGGTTGGACGACCGCATCATATGACTTTTTAGCCCAAGGTCAACCATGATCGAGCAAACCTATGATCAAAGACATTCCTGCAATAACTGTTTCCCGTGTATCCTTCCTTATTTAAGAGGGTAGGACATGGTTTTTTAAGGGTAAATCGGCTGCTATTTTTAACAGGTCGAACAGCTACATAGGAGCTCTCCTATAATTCTGGTGATAATGTTGATGTCGATGGTACTGCTGCTGCTGCTGTTGTTGTTGTTGTTGTTGTTGTTGCTGCTGCTGCTGCCCCTGCTGCCTTTGTTGTTTTTGTTGTTGCTGCTGCCTTTGTTGTTTTTGTTGTTGCTGTTGTTGTTGTTGCTGTTGTTGTTGCTGCTGCTGCTGCTGTTGTTGTTGTTGTTGTTGTTGTAGCTGCTGCTGTTGTTGTTGTTGAGGAGGAGGAGGAGGAGGAGGAGGAGGGGAGGAGAAAGAGGAGGAGAGGGAAGCAGAAGAAGAAGAAAAAGAAGACGACGAAAAAGAAGAAGAAGAAGAAGAAGACGAAAAAGAAGAAGAAAAAAGAAGAAAAAGAAGAAAAAAAAGAAGAAGAGGAGGAGGAGGAGGAGGAGGATGATTCCGTCTTCAGGTCATCTCTCATTAAACAGAGCTATGATCAAAAGTTTTTTTAACCATGATCATCCTCATTTCGTCGTCAAGAATAGTGTATCTAAGAGTAATTTATTCAATGTGCATTTATTATTTCGTCCGTCTTTACACGTTCAGTTCAAATACTGTCGAGGTCGACTTTGCCTTTCATCGTTTCGGAGATCGATAAAATAATCATTAATTGAACACTGGGGGTCGATGTTAATCAACTTTACCCCCTTTCTTGAAATTCCTGGCCTTGTGTCAAAAATTTGAAGCCATTGTTATTGTTGTTGTAAAAGCGGCGAGCTGGCAGAATGGTTAGCACGTCGGACGAAATGCCATTAATGGCATTCCGTGTGCCGCTACGTTCCGAGTTCAAATTCCGCTGAGGTTGACTTTGCCTTTCGACCTTTCGGGGAAGATAAATTTAGAACCAGTCAACTACTGGGGGTCGATGTAATCAACTATTCCCCCTCCCCACGAATTCCGGTCTTTGTGCCTTTAGTAGAAAGGATTATTATTATTATTGTTGTTGTTGTTGTTGCTGTTGTGAAGGTGGTAGCTAAGATGATAGGGAGTGACTTGAGTGATATTTAGCTGGTGTTTCTAACAACGGGAACGATCACATGGAATAGTGGGTAGGTTCTGGCTCCCTGTTACTGTGCCGCGGCACAGTAATTAAGTACAATACGAAAATAAGATTACATATCTCTCTTTATTCTTTTATTCTTTTACTTGTTTCAGTCATTTGACTGCGGCCATGCTGGAGCACCGCCTTTAATCGAGCGACTCGACCCCGGGAATTATTCTTTGTAAGCCCAGTACTTATTCTATCGGTCTCTTTTTGCCGAACCGCTAAGCGACGGGGACGTAAACACACCAGCATCGGTTGTCAAGCAATGCTAGGGGGACAACAAAGACACACAAACATATATATATATATACGACAGGCTTCTTTCAGTTCCGTTACCAAATCCACTCACAAGGCATTGGTCGGCCCGGGGCTATAGCAGAAGACACTTGCCCAAGATGCCACGCAGTGGGACTGAACCCGGAACCATGTGTGGTTGGTAAGCAAGCTACTTACCACACAGCCACTCCTATTTGTAAAACGTGAAAAATACTAACTGAAATTAAGATATAATTAATTAAGTTTCGATAAGAATATTTGACTTACTGCATATTAACAAATAAGGTTGTAATTTTAGTTTGTTTTTTTTAAATTTATTTTAATTTATAGCTCATTTATAGGCGCAGGAGTGGCTGTGTGGTAAGTAGCTCGCTAACCAACCACATGGTTCCGGGTTCAGTCCCACTGCGTGGCATCTTGGGCAAGTGTCTTCTGCTATAGCCCCGGCAGACCAATGCCTTGTGAGTGGATTTGGTAGACGGAAACTGAAAGAAGCCTGTCGTATATATGTATATATATATATATATATAATATATATATATATATATATATATATATGTGTGTGTGTGTGTGTGTGTGTTTGTCTCCCTAGCATTGCTTGACAACCGATGCTGGTGTGTTTACGTCCCCGTTACTTAGCGGTTCGGCAAAAAGTGACCGATAGAATAAGTACTGGGCTTACAAAGAATAATTCCCGGGGTCGAGTCGCTCGATTAAAGGCAGGTGCTCCAGCATGGCCACAGTCAAATGACTGAAACAAGTAAAAGAGAGAAAAAGAAAGAAAGGGAGAGAGTGTCACCGAAATATTTCTATTTGCTTTAAAGTATGTTTTAAGTAGAAAGCAAAAAAAAGTGTTTTTGAGGACGACTGGCGAACTCGCCTTACGTCTTTCTGGTTGGAGTGTCGTGACAGTTATGTGTCGACGTATGGTGGTGGTTGCTCTGTGTTTTTGTTTACTTTAACCGTCAATATGTCGTTGGGATTGCATCATCGTAAAGTAATTCACCTCGGCTGGCTTTTTTTTTTTTCAGTCGTATTACGTTTTCGTTCCGTAAAGCTGTCGTTGTTGTTGTTGCCTTTAAAAGTTCAACGGAGTGACAGGAGAAGGGGCTGAGGAGAAGGAAGGGGAGAAAGGAGGAAGAAGAGAAAGAAAGGGCTAGAGAGGAAGGAAGGAGAGAGAGAGAAAATAGGGAGGGAGGGAGTTCATCAGCAGTTGTGGCAGTGGTGGCTGTGGTGGTGGTGGTGGTGGTGGTTAAGATGGTGGTGGTGGTGCTGGTTGTGAAGATGGTGGTGGTGGTGAAGATGGTGGTGGTGGTGGTGGTGGTGAAGATGGTGGTGGTGGTGGTGGTGGTGGTGGCAGTTGAGTCTTGAGAATAAGCGAATGACTTGTACATATGTACGTGTATTGTTATCTATGTATATGCATGTGGCTGTGTGCGTGCGTGCGTGCGTATGTGTGCATATACGTGTGTGTGTGTGTGTGTCTGTGTGCGCATGTTAGCGCGTGAGTGTGTGTTTGTGTATTGTTGCTTTGCTCCTTCCTATAGTAAACATACCAGAATCAACTCTGATAGTGCAAATTTTGTCTATATATTTATACGCATGTGCATGTGTGAGCGCGCGTGTGTGTGTATATTTTATGTGTGCCTGTACGTGTGTTTATGAATGCATGCACGTGTATAAGTTTTCTAGTGGCCTTGAACGTTATGTTGTGCGTGTGTGAAGGGTGTTTTAGCCCAAGGACATCATAAATACGTTCGATAACACGAGGAAAGACAAACATTTCAGGATGTACAATAATATATAAACACATTTACAAATGCAATGACGAAATGTAAACAATATAAAGTTACACTATGCAATCATCACCAGTGTACAGGCGCCTATACGGGGATACGTAGCGTTTAGGATTACGCCACAGAACACTTACAGTCTCCTGCTTTCGATGTATACTGACCGACTTATTATTTTGTAATAAGACTACATAAGACGTGTTTTTCTACACGGGCTGAAGAAACGAGTAGTCGTAGAAACATATACATATCCGGGGCAGAAAATATACACGTATTTTCTTTAAATGGATTTAATCACAAATACACACACACACACACACACACACACTACACACACACACACACACACACACACATACACACACACACAACACACACACACATACACACACACACACACACACACACACACACACACACACACAACGCGCGCGCATTAATTCAGTGAGTTGATTATTTAGGTATTCGGGCAACTGCATGCTCATACGCTAAAACCGGCATCAGTGCATTTACCGTGATTATCTTTAGTTATCGTTGTTCCTTTTCTTCCTTCCAAATTCTAAATACTCCTCCTTGGTTAGCACCCAACCCAACCCAAGATTGCAGCCTGGTGAAAGAAATGAGCTGTGGGGAAATCACGCGAAGACTCAGCATACCGAAGCTTGCAAATGTCGCGACTTGCAAATGTCACATGCCTGCGTTGGGAGGACATCCAAAGCACTGACGAACATACTTAGCCACACATCACTTCTATGTTCTCTTTCCTGAGCTAACAACAAGGCGCAAGAGTGGCTCTGTGGTAAGTAGTTTGCTTACCAACCACATGGTTCTGGGTTCAGTCCAACTGCGTGGCACCTTGGGCAAGTGTCTTCTACTATAGCTTCGGGCCATCCAAAGCGTTGTGAGTGGATTTGGTAGACGGAAACTGAAAGAAGCCCGTCATATATATATATATATATGTGTGTGTGTGTGTGTGTGTGTGTGTGTGTGTGTGTGTGTGTGTGTATGTATGTGTTTGTGTGTCTGTGTTTGTCACCCCAACATCGTTTGACAGCCGATGATGTTGTGTTTATGTCCCCGACACTTAGTGGTTCGACACGAGAGACCGATAGAATAAGTACTAGGCTTACAAAGAATAAGTCCTTGGGTTGATTTGCTCGACTAAAGGCGGTGCTCCAGCATGGCCGCAGTCAAATGACTGAAACAAATAAATAAATAAAAAATAAACAACTTCGTTAGCGATGTCTGATGCAAGGATGAGGACCATAGTCCAAAAGAGAACCTTACATTTGGGTCAGTAAGAGAACTAAGAATAAGAATGTGTACAAGCGTGACACAAAAATGGCCAATATCAACCCAGTTCCCTGGGAAGCAGATACAAACAGCACGATTCTATAGCGATAACAACTGTTACAAAGATTTCAAAGCGGAGAATATAAAGACAGAGATGGACAAAACTATCTAAAGGAATTTATGTTTTTTCATTGAAAATCCAAAAGAAACGTCCACACAAAAAGCATCAGTCTTTATATGCCACATCTGCAGCCTAGACTGCAGGTCGACGATTGGACTTGTCAATCATTTCAGAAGGCCCACTTCCTCCACCATGTTCTCCGGTGCAAAACTGAGGGATACCATTTGTATACATACATACATACATACATACATACATACATAATACATACATACATACAAACATACATGCATACATACATACATACATGCATACATACATACATACATACATACATACATACATACATACATACATACATACATACATACATACATACCTACGTACATACATACATACATACATACATACATACATACATACATACATACATATACATACATCCACACACAACATACATACATACATACATAAACAAATATATATATATACATACATACATACATACATACATACATGCATACACACATACATACATATAGGTTATTGATTAGACAGGTACTCTCTATACCGAGTACGCTTCGTAGTGCTCGAGAGATTTGAACTTGAGCAAGTAGAGGAGTAAATGTAAGCACAAGCAAGTTGGGAAAGTTGATATACAAACGAAATGTTACAAACATTTAATACAATGAATGTACGTATGTATACGTATAAAAGAAGTCCAACTTACACAGAATGGAAATATATTGGTAATTGATATTAAGGCTAGTCAGAAGAAATGAGGCGGGGGATATTATTTTTGTACAGATACAGAAGGTCTTC